>NC_050070.1:74793668-74956168 GCF_009764565.3 Dermochelys coriacea | reverse complement strand
TCACAGCATAACCCCTTTAGCCCTCTGCAACATGCAGCTCCTTGTTCATGTCTTTAAAAAAGTTGTTCCAGTTATACGTAAAGTGATGCAGTTCAAATACCTTTCCATCCAAATGCTACCCCAGTGTTAAATCTAATTCTGTGACTCTGAAACCCAAAATGTGGCTCTTCTTCCAATATTTTTGCCTTGAGCAAGCCTGTTTTTATAAATAAAGTGAAGTAAAGCTAAATGCTACAAAAATGTTAAAACAGTTAATTCTTCAGTACTTCTAAACAGAAACTTTGAAGTATCTGTAGCATTTATGATATGCTCTAAACCAAAAAAGTTCCAGTACATTTAGATTTTTGATGTTGTTTCACTCACCACTGATGCAAATAATCTACCTATTCTCTCTTTTGCACTGGCCTAATTTGAAATAATTAGAAATGAGCCCAAAAACAATATTTGTATATGGATTACAAGCACTACAAAATTTGTGGATATCTACATCCAATGGGTTTCCGCCCATAATAAAGACAGACTCTATTTTTGACATTGGTTCCTGAAAAATATGAGGAAGACTCTGATTTGATTAGGGTGACCAGATAACAAGTGTGAAAAACTGGCACGGGGGGGTGCAGGGCAATAGGCGCCTATACAAGACAAAGCCCTCACTATCAGGACTGCCCTATAAATCAGGACATCTGGTAACCCTAGATTTGATGAGTCTCTAGCCTCACAATTCTAAGATGCCTTCACTACTCTTCAATTAGACCAATCATATTCAACATCAGTATTTATTTTATGTGAAAAACTGAAATGTCCCATGAGTAAGTTCTGAGACCTTTTATGTGTTACTGTTGCTAGGGTAACCACATCCTTGAGATCCATGTGTCCAACATGTCAGTCTCATTTTGCATCTAGCTATCCAAGAGCCAACATTGCAGCCTGGCGTCATGAAAAAAACGGAGAAAGAAACAAGACAAAAGAAGCTGAAAATTGTTTCTTATCAAAGTATATTTGAATAGCTGTTAGAGTTAATTTTGGGTCTTTCTATGTTACATCTGTCTTTGTTTTTGACACACAATAAGTGCTCGCAGCAGACTGGGGAAACAGTCTGCAATGCTGCAATCAAAGTTCCTCGTCAAACATCAGCTCCATAATCATCTATGGAAAAGAAAATTAGCACTCTCTGAAGTTTCAGCCAAGAAGTCCAAGTAACCAGTCCTGAAGCAACATTTTATGCAATATACACCTGACAAAAAAATGAGTTATTTGCACTATAAATGCACATTGAATATAAAGGTGCCTGCCTCTGTCTATTTATGTATATCTCCCATTCATCAGATTAATTTCTGATCATCTTATAACAATTATTATTAATAGTTATTATTATTTATTTGTATTACCACAACATCTAGGACCCCGTTGTGGTAGGCACTGTACCAAATGATGTTATTACCATAAAAGCCCACCAATATAATTTTCAAAAGTACCTACGTGACTTAAAAGTCTAAATTCCAATTTCAAAAGTGACTTAGGAACTTAGGAGCTAAGGGGGAGATTTTCAAAGGCACAAATGTTTGGTAGGCCCCTAACTCTTTGAAAGTCAAAGGGAAGTAGACACTAATTGCCATTTGTGCCTTTGAATATTTCCCCCTAAGTAGCATTGAAAGTCAAAGAGACTCAGGTTCCTAAGTGCCTAAGGGTACATGTACAGTACAAAATTATTTCGAAATTATTCTATTTGAATTTTTGGAAGCAATTTTATACATTCGGTCTTGTGTGTCCTCACTAAAGTGCATTAATTTGTCGGAGTGTGTCCACAGTACCAAGGCTAGCATCGAATGTCGGAACAGTGCACTGTGGGTAGCTATCCCACAATTCCCACAGTCCCCACCACCCACTGGAATTCTGGGTTAAACTCCCAGTGCATGATGGGGCAAAAACATTCTCGTCGGTGTTCTGGGGGGGGCATCAGTCGCTCCTCCCTCCGTGAAAGTTACGGCAGACAATCGTTTTGCACCTTTTTGGTGTGCAGACGCCATATTGCTTTCAGCAGATGGTGCAGTACGGTGCACCGCTTCTCTCCTGGTACTATGAATCCACCTCACATTTCCTCTCATCTTTCTATGTAATCTCTATAAATATCTATTCTTTCTATTCCTCATCGACCGCTTCCGCTGCCAACTCTGCTCGGCCATCATGAACTGAGCAACACCTCTTCCGCTGCCACTCTGCTCTCCTACATTTCGTGCCCTTTTTCCAGGATTACTAACTCAGGCGCCATAGCACGGCAAGCAGGGAGCCCGCTCAGATCTCCACTGCAGTTTTGACCATTGTAAATACCTCGCGTATTATCCAACAGTATGTGCAGTACCTGCAAAACCGGGCGAGAAAGCGGACAGCGTGATTACTATACTGATGAGGACATGGACACAGATGTTCCTAGAAGCACGGCATGTGGCGATTGGGAGATCATGGTGGCGTTGGGCCAGGTTCATGCCATGGAAGTCGATTCTGGGCCCGGGAAACAAGCACAGACTGGTGGGACCACATAGTGTTGCAGGTATGGGATGATTCCCAGTGGACAAGAAACTTTCATATGAGTAGGGCCACTTTGATGGAACTTTGTGACTTGCTGTCCCATGCCCTGAAGCGCAAAGACACCAAAATGAGAGCAGCCCTCACAGTTGAGAAGTGAGTGGCCATAGCCAGGTGGAAGCTTGCAACGCCCAGTCAGTCAGGACTCAGTTTGGAGTGGGCAAATCTACTGTGGGGGCTGCTGTGCTGCAAGTAGCCAGCGCAATCATTGACCAGCTGCTATCAAAGGTAGTGACTTTGGGAAATGTGCAGATCATTGTGGGTGGCTTTAATGCACTGGGGTTCCCTAACTGTGGCAGGGCAATAGACGGAATGCATATCCCTATCTTGGCCCTGGAACACAAGTATGTAAACTGCAAGGGGTACTTTTCCATGGTGCTTCAAGCACTGATGGATCACAAGGGACATTTCACCGACATCAACGTGGGATGGCCGGGAAAGGTGCAGGATGCTCATGTCTTCAGGAACTCTGGTCTGTTTGAATAGCTGCAGGAAGGGACTTACTTCCCAGACCAGAAAATTACTGTTGGGAATATTGAAATTCCTATAGCTATCCTCAGGGACCCAGCCTACCCATTAATGCCATGGCTCATGAAGCCATACACAGGCACACTGGACAGTAGTAAGGAGCAGTTCAACTATAAGCTGTGCAAGTGCAGAATGGTGGTAGAATGTGCTTTTGGACATTTGAAAGTGCGCTGGCACAGTTTACTGACTCGGTTAGATCTCAGCACAACCAATATTCCAATTGTAATTGCTGCTTGTTGTGTGCTCCACAATATCTGTGAGAGTAAGGAGGAGATGTTTATGGTGAGGTGGGAGGTTGAGGCAACTCACCTGGTGGCAAATTTCGCACAGCCAGACAACAGGGTAATTAGAAGAGTGCAGCAAGGTGCGCTCCGCATCAGAGAAGCTTTGAAAGCCAGTTTCATGACTGGCCAGGGTGACAGTTGTGTTTGTTTCTCTTGAAGTTACCCGCCCCCTATATGTATGAAAGGAAATAAAGTCACAATTGTTTAAAAACCATTTTTTATTACTTGTTGCACAACACATTGAGAGAAATCAGAAGGTAGACTGGGAGAGGTGGTGGGGTATTGGGTTAGGGAGGTGGAGAAGGAGGGAAGGACAAGTCCAGAAACCCAATCAAAATTTTGGATATGCCAGCTTTCTGCTGCTTGTGCAATCCTCTGGGGTTCAGTGTGTGGGTCCCTGTAGCCTCCTGCCCCCATGTTCTTGGGCATCTGGGTGAGGAGGCTATGGAACTTGGGGAGGAGGGAGGGCGGTTATACAGGGGCTGCAGCAGCAGTCTGTGGTCTTGCTGCCTTTCCCACATTAGATCCACCATACAGCAAAGCATGTCAGTTTGCTTCCCCATGAGCTTGACCATAGCATCCTGCCAGCTCTCATTGCACACGTCTCTCCTCTCTTCATGTTCATTTAACGCTTGACGGGACTCTGCGATTGTTTGCCTCCATGCATTCAACTGGGCCCTACCAGTGCGGGAGGACTGCATGAGCTCAGCGAACATGTTGTCCCGAGTTTGTTTTTTCCTCCTTCTAATCTGGACCAGACTCTGGGAGGGAGTAGATAGGGGCTGCATTGAAACATTTGCACCTGTGGAAGGAGAAAAAGGGAAGGTAATATTTTAAAAGATACATTTTAGAGAACAAAGTGAACACTCGTTCTCAGTGAAACAGGCAATTCATAGTAAACAGCATATGTTCTTTCTGTACAAGGTCGCATTTTACCTCTTATACTGAAGTGCCTGCCACTTTGGTGTGAGTAAGCCATCACACTCGGCCGGGCAACAGAATTCAGCTGGCAGGCAGCCATGGTAAGCCCTAGGGGCACACGGGATTCTGCTTCTTCCACATTCATTTAATGCTTTCAAACTGCCAGGCCCCTTTTCCCATAGCAAGTAATGCCTCGTGGGTTTGCCATATAAAAGGAGGGCCTGCAGGCTCTCTGGGATGATCGCTTCATACAACACACACACACACAGCATGTGGCTCCTATGAGGCTCTGATCAGGGATGAGCCCTTTAAACTCACAGACAGCTGCAGTGGCACAGGAGCTAGCAAACAGAGCTGTAAACAGGGTAGTTTGAGTGGGAGTTTGCAAGGGGAGTTTGTATTGTGGTGCTTGTTTGGGGTTTGTTTTTGCTGTGGGGGGTGATCTTTTTGGTGTGGCTTGTGTTTCCCAGATTAACAGGACTTAGGTGGGAAGGCTATGACGGATACGGAGGCAGTTGTGCGAGTGACGCCTGTAGTGGAAGACACAATGAGGATGACTGGATGTGGAAGCTGCGGTATGTACATGATCCTGGAGGGGGGACCTGGTAAGAGTTTTTTCTGAATGAAATGCCGTCTGATAGAGCTGATGGAGGAAAAGATCCGAGGTTTGGAGATGCAGGTGGAAAGTCTGGTTAAGTTTAGGAAGGAGTTTGAGCAGATGATGGAGCAAAGACATGAGGTATCTGAAGGGAAAAGCTCAGACTTACAGATGGAAGCAGGGCTGGGGAATTTTGAGGGGAGACTGGGTGAGGAAAGTGGTCAGTGGAAGCATGTGACTAAAAGAACCAGGCAGAGGAAAAGATGGGCTAGTAAAGGAGAAATAGACCTTAGGAACAGGTTTGCAGAGTTGGAAAATGAAGAAGGGGTTCAGCAGGTAGTTGCTGAAGGTGGAAGGGCAAGGAAGAAGAGAAGAGAAGCTAGTCCTATAGGAAAAGGGGAAGAGTCAAAGGAGAAGACACCAAATATGAGCCCCAGGAGGATACAGGATGGGTTGAAGAGGATTATAAGGGAAAATAGGAATGGAAAGAATTTGCAGCCAGAGGGAACAGGGGAGAGATTGGAGAATAGCACCGTCACCAGGAAAAGGCAGGTCTATGTGATCGGGGACTTTTTATTGAGAAGAATAGACAGGTCTGTAACAAGAGCTGATCCAGAGAATAGAAGGGTGTGCTGTCTTCCGGGTGCTAAGATACGGGATGTAGACCTGAGGTTGAAAAGGATCCTAAAGGGAGTGGGAAAGAATCCCCTAATTATCCTTCATGTGGGAACAAATGATACGGCTAGATTCTCGCTGGAAAGTATTAAGGGAGACTATGCTAGGCTGGGGAAGACGCTTAAGGAAATCGAGGCTCAGGTGATCTTTAGTGTGATTCTGCCTGTTCCTAGAGAAGGGCAACAAAGGTGTGACAAGATTATGACTGTCAACAGATGGCTTAGGCAGTGGTGCGAAAGGAGGGCTTTGGGATGCATGGCCACTTGGGAGACATTCATGGACAGAGGACAGTTCTCTCGGGATGGACTTCATCTGAGTAGGGAAGGAAATAGACTTCTAGGATGGAGGCTGTCACAACTGATAAAGAGAGCTTTAAACTAGGAATTTGGGGGAGATGGTTGGGAGATGTCCAGGTAATCTCCACGCCAGATTTTAGCATTGAGAGGGAAGAAGATGAAGTAAGAAAGGATACAGCCATGGGTAGGAGAATGTATATAAGGAGCGAGGGCAGTGTGGATACCAGTCTAATAGGTTATACTGGCTGTGGAATGACTGTGCCTAATAGAATACAAAATGTGAGCGAGGCCAAACAGCAAAAATTAAGATGTTTGTACACCAATGCGAGGAGCCTAGGTAACAAAATGGAGGAACTACAGCTACTGGGGCAGGAAGTGAAACCAGATATTATAGGGATAACAGAAACATGGTGGAATAGTAGTCATGACTGGACTACAGGTATTGAAGGGTAGATGCTGTTTAGGAAAGACAGAAATAAAGGTAAAGGTAATGGAGTAGCATTGTATATCAATGATGAGGTAGAATGTAAAGAAATAAGAAGCGATGCAATGGATAAGACAGAGTCCGTCTGGGCAAAAATTACATTGGGGAAGATAACTAGTAGAGCCTCTCCTACGATAGTGCTTGGGGTGTGCTATAGACCTCCAGGATCTAATGTGAATATGGATAGAGCCCTTTTTAATGTTTTTAATAAAGTAAATACTAATGGAAACTGCGTGATCATGGGAGACTTTAACTTCCCAGATATAGACTGGAGGACCAGTGCTAGTAATAATAATAGGGCTCAGATTTTCCTAGATGCAATAGCTGATGGATTCCTTCATCAAGTAGTTGCTGAACCGACTAGAGGGGATGCCATTTTAGATTTAATTTTGGTAAGTAGCAAGGACCTAATAGAAGAAATGGTTGTAGGGGACAATCTTGGCTCAAGTGATCATGAGGTAATTCAGTTCAAACTAAACAGAAGGATTAACAAAAATAAATCTGCAACTAGAGTTTTTGATTTCAAAAGGGCTGACTTTCAAAAATTAAGGAAATTAGTTAGGGAAGTGGATTGGACTGAAGAACTTATGGATCTAAAGATAGAGGAGGCCTGGGATTACTTTATATCAAAGCTGCAGAAGCTATTGGAAGCCTGTATCCCAAGAAAGGGGAAAAAATTCATAGGAAGGAGTTGTAGACCAAGCTGGATGAGCAAGCGTCTTAGAGAGGTGATTAAGAAGAAGCAGAAAGCATACAGGGAGTGGAAGATGGGAGGGATCAGCAAGGAAAGCTACCTAATTGAGGTCAGAACATGTAGAGATAAAGTGAGACAGGCTAAAAGTCAAGTAGAGTTGGACCTTGCAAAGGGAATTAAAACCAATAGTAAAAGGTTCTATAGCCATATAAATAAGAAGAAAACTAAGAAAGAAGAAGTGGGGCCGCTAAACACTGAGGATGGAGTGGAGGTTAAGGATAATCTAGGCATGGCCCAATATCTAAACAAATACTTTGCCTCAGTCTTCAATAAGGCTAAAGAGGATCTTAGGGATAATGGTAGCATGACAAATGGGAATGAGGATATGGAGGTAGATATTACCATATCTGAGGTAGAAGCGAAACTGAAACAGCTTAATGGGACTAAATCGGGGGGCCCAGATAATCTTCATCCAAGAATATTAAAGGAATTGGCACCTAAAATTGCAAGCCCATTAGCAAGAATTTTTAATGAATCTGTAAACTCAGGAGTAGTAGCGAATGATTGGAGAATTGCTAATATAGTTCCTATTTTTAAGAAAGGGAAAAAAAAGTGATCCGGGTAACTACAGGCCAGTTAGTTTGACATCTGTAGTATGCAAGGTCCTGGAAAAAATTTTGAAGGAGAAATTAGTTAAGGACATTAAAGTCAATGGTAAATGGGACAAAATACAACATGGTTTTACAAAAGGTAGATCGTGCCAAACCAACCTAATCTCCTTTTTTGAAAAAGTAACAGATTTTTTAGATAAAGGAAATGCAGTGGATCTAATTTACCTAGATTTCAGTAAGGCATTTGATACCGTGCCACATGGGGAATTATTAGTTAAATTGGAGAAGATGGGGATCAATATGAACATCAAAAGGTGGATAAGGAATTGGTTAAAGGGGAGACTGCAATGGGTCCTACTGAAAGGCGAACTGTCAGGCTGGAGGGAGGTTACCAGTGGAGTTCCTCAGGGATCGGTTTGGGGACCAATCTTATTTAATCTTTTTATTACTGACCTTGGCACAAAAAGTGGGATGTGCTAATAAAATTTGCAAATGATACAAAGCTGGGAGGTATTGCCAATTCAGAGAAGGATCGGGATCTTATACAGGAGGATCTGGATGACCTTGTAAACTGGAGTAATAGTAATAGGATGAAATTTAATAGTGAGAAGTGTAAGGTTATGCATTTAGGGATTAATAACAAGAATTTTAGTTACAAGTTGGGGACGCATCAATTAGAAGTAACAGAAGAGGAGAAGGACCTTGGAATATTGGTTGATCATAGGATGACTATGAGCTGCCAATATGATATAGCTGTGAAAAAAGCTAATGTGGTTTTGGGATGCATCAGGAGAGGCATTTCCAGTAGGGATAAGGAGGTTTTAGTACCATTATACAAGGCACTGGTGAGACCTCACCTAGAATACTGTGTGCAGTTCTGGTCTCCCATGTTTAAAAAGGATGAATTCAAACTGGAGCAGGTACAGAGAAGGGCTACTAGGATGATCCAAGGAATGGAAAACTTGTCTTATGAAAGGAGACTTAAGGAGCTTGGCTCGTTTAGCTAACTAAAAGAAGGTTGAGGGGAGATATGATTGCTGTCTATAAATATATCAGAGGAGAGGGATAGGAATTATTTTAGCTCAGCACCAGTGTGGACACAAGAACAAATGGGTATAAACTGGCCACCAGGAAGTTTAGACTTGAAATCAGATGAAGGTTTTTAACCATCAGAGGAGTGAAGTTTTGGAATAGCTTTCCAAGGGAAGCAGTGGGGGCAAAAGATCTATCTGGTTTTAAGATTCTACTTGATAAGTTTATGGAGGAGATGGTATGATGGGATAATGGGATTTTGGTAAGTAATTGATTTTTAAATATTCAGGGTAAATAGGACTAATCCCCTGAGATGAGATATTAGATGGATGGGATCTGAGTTACCCAGGAAAGAATTTTCTGTAGTATCTGGCTGGTGAATCTTGCCCATATGCTCAGGGTTTAGCTTATTGCCATATTTGGGGTCGGGAATGAATTTTCCTCCAGGGCAGATTGGAGAGGCCCTGGAGGTTTTTCGCCTTCCTCTGTAGCATGGGGCATGGTTGACAGAGGCTTCTCTGCTCCTTGAAGTCTTTAAACCATGATTTAAGGACTTCAATAGCTCAGACATAGGTAAGGTTTTTCATAGGAGTGGGTGGGTGAGATTCTGTGGCCCGCGCTGTGCAGGAGGTCAGACTAGATGATCAGAATGCTCCCTTCTGACCTTAGTATCTATGAATCTATGAAACTAAAGGCGAACAGCCTAGCATGGCTGGGTTTCCCCCCACTCCCCCACCGCGTAGCTCTGATCAAGCTCTCACTCACCAGAAGTGCCTTCTCCGGGGTCATGGTCTGGGAGCCTGCCTTGGGAGTGGGGGGAGGCTGTTGGCTCCAGCGTTAAGACTAGTTCCTGGGTAGGGGGGAAAACAGATTCTCCACTTGCCACCTGTGCACTGTCCTCCTCCTCGTCCTCCAATAACTCATCCCTCCTCGCTCCGTGCAACCTCCCCCCTTGCAGGTGTTCATGGACAGTGGTGGGGTAGCGGTGCCGTCGCCCCCCATAATTGAATGCAGCTCATGGTAGAAGCAGCATGTATGGGGCTGTGACCCAGAGTGCCCTTTTGCCTCCCTGGCTTTTTGGTATGCTTGCCTGAGCTCCTTGATTTTTGTATGACACTGCTCTGTGTCCCTGGAGTAGCCTTTTTCCGTCATGGCCCTGGAGACTTTAGCATACGTATTTGTGTTTTTTTGGAACATTGTTCTGCCATAACAGATTCATCTCCCCAACATGCGATGAGATCCAGTACCTCCCATTTGGATCATGCTGGAGCTCGTCTGCGAATCCGGGACTGTGTGGTCTCTTGTGATGGTGCACTCTGCATGGTCGCCTGTGATGGTGGACTGTGCTGATGGTCACCTGTGCTGATAGTGACCCAAAAGGAAATGAAATTCAAAAGATCCCGGGGCTTTTACTGCCTACCTGGCTAGTGCATTAGAGTTGAGAGTATTGTCCAGAGTGGTCACAAGGGAGCATTCTGGGATAGCTCCCGGAGGCCAAGAATGTTGAATTGCGTCCATAGTACCTGTACCCTGGAACTGCGATCTCGATTTTAGCACTACTCCACTTGCCGAGGTGGAGTACAGAAATCGGATTAAAGAGCCCTTTAAATAAAAAAAAAAAGGGTTGGTCGTATGGATGGAATCAGTTTTATTTCGAATTAACTCGGCTAATTCCGAAATAACCACATACTGTAGACCAGGCCTAAGTCACTTTTGAAAATGGGGCTTAGACTTGCTTCTAAGTCACTCAGGCACTTTTTGAAAATGTTACCATTGATCTTTATTTAGTGACTACCGATTCTATATAGCTCTTCTGTGTGTAACTAGATGTAGGTATCAACAAAACTCTACATGCAAACACACTTGAAATTTGGGATATTCAAAATCCAAATCTAAATTTTAGAGTTTGAACTCATTTCTAGTACAAATTTTAAAATCACAGCCATCACTAGCCTCCTTGGTATTCCTCCTCTGGCATAATCTTTATTTCTATATTCTAATTTTTTTTCATTATTATAAATGAACTTTTAAAAAATGCATAGGTGATATTGTACTTCTTTTTCCACTTACACTTTATAATTATTATTCTATACTGGTTGTTTGTGTGTGCTCAGTTATTAAATATTTAATAACATAATATTCATATTGTACCAGCACTTTAATCTTTACTGGATCTCTTCCTTTCATGGGCATATGTTTCAGAGATCTCTTGTTTCATGAAATATCTTCAAGTTTGATATACTAAAATTGGAACTGGGAGTGAAAAATAAAAGTGCTTATGATGGGGTATATAAAATAATGATGGGATAGAGAGGAGAAATCAGGCACTTCTCGTTAAACTTGCTCACAATACAAGTGCATAAGTATATTAAGTTGAAAGACAGCAACTTGAAAAAATTATTAAAGGATGTGGGGTCCTGGTCTATGACTAAGGCTCCTAAGTGCTACGGTAATACAAATAATAAAGAGCTTCACCTTATATCATTTCTGTAGAATTTTAGTTGCATGTACAGAAGATGCACTTACAGGTCTCTTCATTCGACAAGCACAACCTTTGTTGATGTGAGCTCATTGTATGAAAACTTTCAGTTGCACGATCTACAGTATGACTAGATTTTCCCCACTCCTCAAGAAAGCCTCATGTCCCAAAGGTTGTTTGCAACTTTGTTTTCTCTTTTCAGCATGTATTTATGAGAAACATATTTCTATAATACTTTATACAGAGGTCATATGTGGAGTGAATGATGTCAGCATATTCCTGTAGTTTAGCATAACCTTCAACTTACAGCAAGTGCAGATTCTTAGCCCTAAATTCATTCCAGGGAATGTGTTACTAGAAAAGATTGTAGTGGAACTAAGGTTGTTGAATATGGAGTGGAGAAAGGGCTTCAGTGTCACAGAAATGCTAATATATGGCCAAATGGTCAAAAAGTGAATTGCATTATAGTAAAAACTGAGAGGATTTTTTCCATCCTACACACAAAGAGAGGAAACAAGCTGTATGTGCTATTATGGTTGAGAAGACATATAAATTAAGGTTAAGCTTTACTCATGGGATTGACACTTTATCCTGAATCCCATACACTGGAAAATGCACTTTGTGTCTGAGGAATAGTGAACACAGAATGGGGAATAAAGCCAGGTGTAACTCAAAGGTTTCACTTAGCTGGAGTTATTTGAACATGTTCCCACCACACCAGGAGTTCCACTTTGAATTTGAAGTTTGAAAAAAAGCTTTCAACCAAAGCTCAGTTGAAAACATCAAGGTTCACATAGTTTTATGTTTAAACTACAAATTTCCATGCCCTCTACAAAATCATAACACAGTTCATATTCTTGAACCATTCAATAAAACTGTGCTAAGATTTGAATTTGCACAACATTTTCAAAAGGGCCTAAGTGACATAGGAATCTACATCCCAGTTTCAAAAAGTGATTTAGGCATTTAGCAGCCTAAGTCCTATTAATTTTCAATGAGTTTTAGACCCCTAAGTGGCTAAGTCACTTCTGAAAACAGGACATTGGTTCCTAAGTCACTTACACCGTTTTGAAAATATTACCCTTTTTCATGAAACGAGGTGGTCTTCGGGTTCATTCCAATATGTAGCTCTACTAATAAATATCTGCCAGTTAAGTTCCATACAGTGCTCCTCTGGTAGTAAAATGATTAATATCCAAGTGTATGATAAGTTCAAAGCTCACTGCAAGGAGTTACAAAGGGATCTCATAATACTGGGTGACAACAAAATGCCAGATGAAATTCAATGTTTATAAATGCAAAAGTAATGCACTCTGGAAAACTATACATACAAAATTATGGTGTCTAAATTTGTTGTTCTCTCTAAAGGAAGAGATCTTAGAGTTATTGTGGATAGCTCTCTGAAAACATCTGCTCAATGTGCAGTGGCAGTCTAAAAGGCTAACAGAATGTTAGGCACCATTAGAAAAGGGATAGATAATGAGATAGAAAATATACTAATGACACTATATAAATTCATGGTACACCCCCACCTTGAATACTATGTGCAGTTCTAGTCATTCCCTCTCAAAAATATATATTAGAATTGGAAAAAGTATAGAGAAGGGCAACACAAATTATTAGGGGTATGGAACAACTTCCATATGAGGAGAGATTAAGAAGACTGGAACTGTTAAGCTTAGAAAAGAGATGACTAACAGGAGATATGATAGAGGTCTATAAAATTGTGAATGGTATAGAGAAAGTAAATAAGGAAGTGGTATTTCTCTCTTCACATAACACAAGAACTGGGATCACCCAAAGTAATTAATAGGCAGCAGGTTTGAAACAAACATAAGGAAGTACTTCTTCACACAAAACACAGTCCACCTGTGGAACTCATTGACAGGGAATGTTGTGAACACCAAAAATATAACTTGAGTTCAAACCAGAATTGGACCTATCCTCCATGAATTTATCTATCAATGGCTATTAGCCAAGATTGTCAGGGATGCAACCCCATGCTCTGGGTGTCCCTGAGCCTCTAATTGCCAGAAGCTGGGAGTGGATGACAGCGGATGGATCATCGATAATTGTCATGTTCTGTTCTGTTCATTCCCTCTGAAGCAGTTGGCATCAGCCCCTATTGGAAAATGGTCTCACCCAGTATGGCCATTCTTAGGTGCTTATGGAGGTGTAACAGCTACATATAAAATTACATAACTGTTCTACTCATTGTTATCAGTTACTCCTTACTTCCTGAAACTTTCACCTCTCAAGCTGAAATTTTCCAAGTTTGCTTTTGCCCAAAGGTGAGTTTGGTTTTATTGAGGATTTTTTTTATTTGTTTGGTTTTGTTGTTTTCTTCTTTTAAAAAAAAGTTTGAAGGAAAGCAGCTCATCCTTTCTGCGTATGTGGAGAGTGAGTTAACAAATTTTGGGTTAAATATGGCAGGGAAATAATGCACAAGTCCAAGACAGTGTTCTGGAGAAAATTGATTTTGATTTGATTTAGTTATAGGTATTTGAAAATCACATACTGAGCATGCACCACATATATTTTACTGAAGTTTTTCATTAAGCTTCATAAGACTTGTCTTCAGTGGAAAAAATTATGCTGTCTTAGAACATGACCTTGAGGAGTCATGTTAACTAACATGACATTAAATACATATGTGCAGTTGGTATAGACAGGGTGAAATACTTACCCAACTGAAGTTGATTGCTAAACTCCCTTAGACTTCAGTGGACTTCTATGTTTAACATTACCTCAGAGGTCCCTGTTTCAATACTACAAGTAAGAAAAAAATACTTCTAATTTGTCTTACTTTACTGTCTGTGATGGAGCAATTTCCAGAGGAACAACTATGGTCATGCCAAATAGAACTAACTTAACTTCACTCATGAACAGAAAGGTTATTGTATTAATTGAGCAGGAATAAATGGGCCAAAAATGTTAACATAACCCAATCACTATCCAATGTTAAACGAGGTTCGAGGTT
The DNA here is from genome assembly GCF_009764565.3 of Dermochelys coriacea. Taxonomy (NCBI): domain Eukaryota; kingdom Metazoa; phylum Chordata; order Testudines; family Dermochelyidae; genus Dermochelys; species Dermochelys coriacea. The sequence goes on along the minus strand of NC_050070.1, from coordinate 74,942,003 downwards.
TAATATACAGAGACCTCAGCCATCATTTTAACCTTTTAATAAAGATACAGAAAAGAAGAAAAAACAGTTAAAGCATTTGAAATGTAAAGAATTAACTGGTTTCAGAGTAGCAGCTGTGTTAGTCTGTATCCACAAAAAGAAAAGAAGTACTTGTGGCACCTTAGAGACTAACACATTTATTTGAGCAAACGTGTTAGTCTCTAAGGTGCCACAAGTACTCCTTTTCTTTTTTAAAGAATAACTAAGGCTTTCATTTGAACAACATTCTCCATTCCCTTTTCCTTTAGTTAGTGAGAGTTTTAAAAAGAAAAATGCCCTTGTTTGATAGTCTCTAAGCCCTGGTCTACACTACAGGGTTAGGTTGAATTTATCTGCGTTAGGTGGATTTTATAATGAATGTGTCTACACAAATAATCCTGTTCCATCAACCTAAAGGGCTCTTAAAATCAACTTCTGTATTCCTCCCTGGCAAGGGGAGTAGGGCTAAAATCGACCTTGCTGGGTCGAATTTGGGGTAGTGTGGACACAAATCGATGTTATTGGCCTCTGGGAGCTATCCCAGAGGACTCCAATGTGACCGCTTTGGACAGCACTTTCAACTCCACTGCACTAGCCAGGTACACAGGAAAAGCCCTGGGAAATTTTGAATTTTATTTCCTGTTTGGTCAGCATGGTGAGCTCAGCAGCACAGGTGACCATGCAGTCCCCCCAGAATCGCAAACGAGCTCCAGCATGGAGCGAATGGGAGACACTGGATCTGATTGCTGTATGGGGAGAAGAATCTGTGCAGGCAGAATTCCGATCAAAAAGAAGAAATGCTTATATATATGCCGAAATTGCACAGGCATGATGGACAGAGGCTACAACAGGGACATACAGCAGTACCATATGAAAGTCAAGGAGCTCAGGCAAGCCTACCAAAAGACAAAGGAGGCAAACAGTCACTTTGGGTCAGAGCCCCATACATGCTGCTTCTATGATCAGCTGCATGGCATTCTAGGGGGGGACCCTACCACTACCCCACCACTGTCAATGGACACCTGCAAGGGGGGAGTCTCACACAACATGGAGGAGGATTTTGTGGATGAGGAAGAGGAGGAGGAGGAGAATGCGCAGCAGGCAAGCGGTGAATCCATTCTCCCCTGCAGCCAGGACCTTTTCATCATCCTGAAGCCAATACCCTCGTAAGGTTGGATCCCCGACCCTGAAGGCAGAGAAGGCACCTCTGGTGAATACCTCTGTAACTACAGTACAGGGTTTAAAAGCAATTGTGTTTAATGTTTGATTTTCCCTGAAGACTTGGGATGCATTCGGGGCCAGTACAGCTGCTGGAAAACTCTGTTAACGTGTCTGGGGATGGAGCGGGAATCCCCCAGGGACATCTCCATGAAGCTCTCCTGGAGGTACTCTGAAAGCCTTTGCAAAAGGTTTCTGGGGAGGTCTGCCTTATTTCGTTCTCCACGGCAGGACACTTTACCACACCAAGGCAGTAGCAAATAGTCTGGAATCATTGCAGCACAAAGCATGGCAGCGAATGGTCCTGGGTTTTGGTCACATTCAAGCAACATTTGGTCTTTATCTTTCTGTGTTAGCCTCAGGAGAATAATATCATTCATGGTCACCTGGTTGAAATAGGGGAATTTTTGTAAGGGAAGAGTAAAAGGACCTTGTTCATGCTGGGCTGTTTGCACTTGGCTAAAAGGGATCATCCCATAGCCATGCGGTGGGGGGAGGGGTGAAGGGATCATCCCAAATAGCCACGTGGAGGGGTTGGGGGAGGTGTGTGCTGCACATCCACCCGAAAACCGCAGTCCCTCCTTTTAAATGGCAAACCCAACCGGCATTGTGTGCTATGGGAAAGGAGGATGCTGCAGTTTGAAAACATTCCCACATGTTATGAAGGAATTAGAAGCCAAACCCGTGTACCCTTTGGCTTACCATGGCCGCCTGGAAACCGAATTCTGTTGCCCAGCCATGAGTGATGTGTCACCATACCGACGAGCACTCAATATAAAAGGCAAAATGCGACCTCATACCTAAAGCACATGTGCTGTCTGCTGTGAATTGCTTGATTCTCTGTGAAAGAGTCTCCCTTTTGTTCTCAGAAATGTATCATCTTAAATTTTACTCTCCCTTTTTATCCCCCCCAGATGCAAATGTTTCTATGCTCCCCCTATCATCTCCATCACTAAGGTTATCGCAGATTAGAAGGCAAAAAAACATACTCGTGATGACATGTTTTCCGAGCTCATGCAGTCCTCCCGCACAGATAGGGCACAATTGAATTCATGGAGGCATTCAGTGGCAGAGTCCAGGAAAGCATTAAGTGAGCACCATGAGAAGAGGCAGGAGGTGATGCTGAGGCTAATGGGGGAGCAAACGGACATGCTCAGGCATCTGGCAGAGCTGCAGGAAAGCCAACAAGAGCACAGACCGCCCTGCATCCACTGTACAACCGCCTGCCCTCCTCCCCAAGTTCCATATGCTCCTCACCCAGACACCCAAGAACACGGGGAGACGGGGGGGGGCAAAGGGGAGGCTCTGGGCACCAGCCACTCCACTCCAGAGGTTGGCCCAAACAACAGAAGGCTGTCATTCAAACAGTTTTGATTTGTAGTATAGCTACAATAAGCAATCTGCCCTTGTCCTTCCCTCCTCCCCCACCCCACCCTACCTCACCTGGGCTACCTTATCTGTTATTTCCCTTTCTTTTAATAAAGAAAGAATGCATGCTTTCAAAACAATAAAAAGAAAAAAGAGGATTTGTGGCACCTTAGAGACTAACAAATTTATTTGAGCATATGCTTTCGTGAGCTACGGCTCTCTTCATTGGATGTATTCGGTGGAAAATACAGTGGGGAGATTTTATATACACAGAGAACATGAAACAATGGGTGTTACCATACACACTGTAACAAGAGTGATCAGGTAAGGTGAGCTATTACCAGCAGGAGAGCGGGGGAAACCTTTTGTAGTGATAATCAAGGTGGGCCATTTCCAGCAGTTGACAAGAATGTGTGAGGAACAGTGGGGAGGCGGGACAGAAATAAACATGGGGAAATAGTTTTACTTTGTGTAATGACACATCCACTCCCAGTCTCTATTCAAGCCTAAGTTAATTGTATCCAGTTTGCAAATTAATTCCAATTCAGCAGTCTCTTGTTGGAGTCTGTTTTTGAAGTTGTTTTGTTGAAGAATTGCAACTTTTAGGTCTGTAATCGAGTGACCAGAGAGACTGAAGTGTTCTCCGACTGGTTTTTGTATGTTATAATTTTTGACCCCTGATTTGTGTCCATTTATTCTTTTACATAGAGACGGTCCAGTTTGGCCAATGTACAAGGGGCATTGCTGGCACATGATGGCATATATCACATTGATAGATGTGCAGGTGAACGAGCCTCTGATAGTATGGTTGATGTGATTAGGCCCTATGATGGTGTTCCCTGAATAGATATGTGGACACATTTGGCAATGGGCTTTGTTGCAAGGATATATTCCTGGGTTAGAGTTTTTGTTGTGTGGTTGCTGGTGAGTATTTGCTTCAGGTTGGGGGGCTGTCTGTAAGCAAGGACTGGCGTGTCTCCCAAGATCTGTGAGAATGATGGGTCGTCCTTCAGGATAGGTTGTAGATCCTTGATGATGCGTTGGAGAGGTTTTAGTTGGGGGCTGAAGGTGATGGTTAGTGGCATTCTGTTATTTTCTTTGTTGGGCTTGTTCTGTAGTAGGTGACTTCTGGGTACTCTTCTGGCTCTGTCAATCTGTTTCTTCACTTCAGCAGGTGGGTATTGTAGTTGTAAGAACACTTGATAGAGATCTTGTAGGTGTTTGTCACTTTATTTCCTTTGCCAGCTGTGATCTAAGGGGGGAGGTTGGTTGGCTTACAGGGAATTAAAATCATCAAAGGGGGGCGGGTTTGCATCAAGGAGAAACATACACAACTGTCACACGATAGCCTGGCCAGTTATGAAACTGGTTTTCAAAGCCTCTCTGATGCGCAGCGTGCCTACCTGTCCTCTTCTAATAGCCCTGGTGTCTGGCTGCTCAAAATTGGCAGCCAGACAATTTGCCTCAACCTCCCATCCCACCATAAATGTCTCCCCCTTACTCTCACAGATATTATGGAGCACACAGCAAGCAGTAATAACAATGGGAATATAGTTTGCGCGGAGGTCTAACCTAGTCAGCAAACAGCACCAGCAAGCTTTTAAACATCCAAAGGCACATTGTACCACCATTCTGCACTTGCTCAGCCTATAGCTGAACTGCTCCTTACTACTGTCCAGGCTGCCTATGTATGACTTCATGAGCCATGGGAGCAAGGGGTAAGCTGGGTCTCCAAGGATAACTATTAATATTTCAATATCCCCAACAGTAATTTTCTGGTCTGGGAAGAAAGTCCATTCTTGCAGCTGCTCAATCAGCCTGGAGTTCCTAAAGATGCAAGCATCATGCACCTTTCCCAGCCATCCCATGATGATGTCAGTGAAACATCCCTGGTGATCCACCAGTGCTTGCAGCACCATGGAAAAGTATTCCTTGCAGTTTACATACTGGCTGCCCCGGTGTTCCGGGGCCAAGATAGGGATATGCGTTCCGTCTATTGCCCCACCGCAGTTAGGGAACCCAGCACATTAAAGCCATCCACAATGGTCTGCACATTTCCCAGAGTCATGATTGATAGCAGAACATCAGTGATTGCACTGGCCACTTGAATCACAGCAGTCTCCACAGTAGATTTGCCCACTCCAAATTGATTCCCGAGTGACCATTAGCAGTCAGGCTTTGCAAGCTTCTACAGGGCTATTACTACTCGCTTCTCAACTGTCAGGGCAGCTCTCATCTTGGTATTCCTGTGCTTCAGGGCAGGGGAAAGCAAATCACAGAGTTCCAGAAAAGCAGCCTTATGCATGCGAAAGTTTCGCAGTTACTGGAAATCACCCCATACCTGCAAGACTATGCAATCTCACCAGTCTGTGCTTGTTTGCCAGGCCCAGAATCGGTGTTCCACTGTATCAACCAGCCCCAATGCTGCCATGATGTCCCAATTGCCACATCCCGTGCTTTCAGGAATGTCTGTGTCCATGTCCTCCTCACAATCGTCCTCGTGCTGTGTCTCTTAGCCAGGTTCTGCACATACTGCAGTATAATACGCGAGGTGTTTACAATGCTTGCAACAGCAGCGGTGAGCTGAGTGGGCTCCATGCTTGCCGTGCTCTGGCATCTGCATGGGTAACCCAGGAAAAAAGGCGTGAAATGATTGTCTGCAGTTGCTTTCACAGAGGGAGGGAGAGAGGGAGGGTAGACTGATGACATGTACCCAAAACCATCCGCAACAATGTTTTTGCCCCATCAGGCATTGGGAGCTTAACGCAGAATTTCAATGGGCAGTGGAGACTGCAGGAACTGTGGGATAGGTTCCCACAGTGCACCGCTTCATGAGTTGATGCTAGCCACAGTAGTGAGGACACACTCCGCCGACTTAATGTGCTTAGTGGGGACATACACAATCGACTGTATAAAAACGATTTATAAAAATTTACTTCTATAAAATCGACCTAATTTTGTAGTGTAGACATACACTTAGATGGTATCAAAGATGATAATACCTTTCCTTTTAGGGAAAAGGGAAGTTAGTAGAGATGAGCTGGAGATCTTATTTCTACTGTTGTTATTAAAGTCTGATCCCATTTTGTCCCAGGTAGTGTTTGGGACAACTGGAGCCAGTAGAGGTGATTATGTTTTCCGGGTCCCTCTCTCTGGCTTGGTCTGATCAGGACCTCTCTAAGGATTGGGATGACAAAGGCCTGGGGTCCCAGGAGATAGTAGGGGTGGCAGCCAGGATGGTGAAGCTTTCTTTAGTAGCCTCCATCTGTTCTTCCATATTTTCCCCAAAACTCTTTCTTTAAGGAACCAAAATGGAATGAAGGGTGGAATAGCCCACTCCCTTATTGTTTTGTCCAGCAAGTAAGTGTTGTTTCTGACACACCAATTTTGTTTCATTGATTTCCACAGTCCTTAAGTTATATCAGTAGGCCTTTTTGTTTAGACTAATTCAATTTTTCTGTCTCCTTTTCAAATCTTTGCTCATCAGCATTTGCTATTACAGATTATTGTGACATCTTTTGAACTTCCTCATACTTTTTACACTTGAGCTCACATTTAGAGTAAATTTGTAGGCACAATTATTACAACAGGACTCAGGTCCAAAATGCTATTTCTACCTTTATTTTATATTTTCAGGATTAGTTGAACATACCCCTTGTTGTTGTACTTATTACCCATATAGTCAGGTATTATCCTTCATTTCTAGTCATTAAATTTTGTGCCTAGACATTTTAAAGAGCCAACATTTTCAAACTTGGAAGTTGTGTTCCACATGTTGCCATGTTTTTGTGTTTTCAGGGACATATGATTCATTGAATCCTGAAGTCATCTTTTAAATAAAATAGATTAGTTGCAAGCATGAAGATGACTTCTAAATATTTCTGCACTTCACAGTGAATTGCTCATTCACCTGAATGTTTAAATATGTCAACGTGCTCAACATTATCATATTTTATTGAATAGTTCAACAAGATAATATGCCAGTGCACACACCATCATGAGAAATCATTCAAGGCATTATTGTCTCACAATAAGTAAGGCAACACTCAAATGAAACACAGGAGACACAGTAAGAAGAAATTATATATCTGAATGAGAGGGGGAAAGGATTTACTAGAGACTGACAACATATCAATTCTTGAAATCTTTTGTACCTGAATGAAAGTGAGAAGAGGGAGAAGTATGGTCATGAAAGAGAAGACATTAGAATATCATGAGTAAGACTAGCAAAATGATATCCAGTTCTACCCTCTCATCCACAATCTTAGTTCATATTTAGCACAGAACAGGTAAAAATGCTCCTAAGTAAATCTCATCATTCTGCAAAAGTCCAGAATATTATCTTTTAAAGCCATTGGTCCGCTTTCAAACAGTGACTGCTTTTGACTAGGCAATTATTTTCTGCTCTTGCCAGTAATTCTTTATGATCTCACAATCCCTACTCTTTGTCATCATGTAAGTGATATTTTGAACTAAAAGCAAAAAATATGATGATAATAGAAACCAGTCCTGACCAGTCCTATGAAATTACTAAATGACTAGATTGACAGAAAGATGACTCACTAATTTATTTCTATTTATAAAATGGCACCCATTGGAGTCACATATAGAATGAACATGGGTTGTCTACATGTTGGCCTTGATCCTACAAACACTTACATACATACTTTAACTTTACTACATTAAAGAGTCCCATTAAAATCAATGGGATAGAGCTGGTCACAAAATAATATTCCCCCCCACACCCCTCAGAAAACTATCTTTTCAAGTGACAAAAATAAAAAACAAACTGAAAAACTTCTGTTCAGACACACTGCTATAGTGACTTATGGGCAGTGTTCCCTCTAATTTCTAATCCATGTGTGGAATGAATTTTGTTATATGCACCAATATGGAGGTGATGTGTGACACACCACCTTCATATTGGTAAACATAACAAAATTCATGTGATGGGGGTGGGGCACAGGGGTTCAGAGTGTGGGATGGGGCCCAGGGCTGGGACAGAGGGTTGGGGTGTGGGAGAATGAGGGCTCTGGCTAGGGGTGCAAGCTCTGGGGTGGGGCTGGGGATAAGGGGTTTGGGGTGCAGGATGCCTGAGGGCTGCGGTGGGGATAGAGGACTCCCCCAACTCTCTCTCAGTGCAGCAGCTTGCGGCTGGGGAAGAGGTACCTCTCCCCGGCTGCAACAGCTCTGGCTTGGCTAGGCTGGGCTGAGGGAGGAGTTCCTCTCCTGCCTCTGTGGCAAGTTTGGGGCAGGTCCGTGCTGGGGTCAACAGGGAGGGGCGCCTCTCGCCACTGTGGCAGGTCCACACTGGGGCCGACGGGGAGAGGTGCCTCTCCCCACCATGGCAGATCCATGATGGGGGTAAGGTGCCTCTCCCCGCCGCAGCCCTGAGCCCCTGTGTGGGGCTTAATAGGCAGGTGCGTAGCCACGTGGCCATGCAGCTTAGAGGGAACTTAGCCTATGGGTGTTGTAATTAGGCCCCCATCTGCCTCTGTAAGCCAGGAGAATGGGCCATTCATCATGATGTAGAGATGTATTCCCACTGTGAAGCCTGGCGCATAGAAGAGAATGGGATCATGAAGCCAATGACCTTCAGCTCCCATGTGACGCTACAGCAGCACTACCAAATCAAAATGTTCAGTTTTCAGGTGAAATTTTTTGGTTTTGGGGAATTTGATTTTTGATAAAAAGTTGAAATTTTCTGGGGAAATCAGACATATTTCATAAGGAAAAAATCTTTAGGTTGAAAATGCAAAATGCATATATTACATAACTGCCCTTCCTTCAAAAATGGTATTTGTGAGCTATTTTATGACAACAAGCCACTACTAAGTATGCATTAGTAGGCTACTGGCATACATCTTAGGTGGTTGAAAGTATAATGATGAAATGTATCCGAGATGTGTATGAACAGTCTACTAATACACAACCTGTTATGGCTTATTGCTATGATTACCACATGCCTACTGCCAGTGCATATGTGGTAGATTTATTTTTATAAACTCTCTCTTTCACAAACACACACACACCTTTATAGAGATGTATGTAGTAGGAAGAGGACCTGAAACATAAGCCCTTGTATTAGAGGCCTGGTATAAGGCCTACGGCCTAGGCTAAAGTAGTGGTCAAAACTTTGTTAATATAAAGCAATGTCAGGCTGTGACTGGAGGCAGGGCCTTCTCATAGAATCTGTCGAGAACAGGGCTGATATTTCAGAAACACATGTTTGTAAGTAGTGCTAGGCACAACAATACACATGCAAACACATTCCAGTAGGGTGGTACCAGAACACCTTGATACCAACACATTCCCCAAAGATAACAGGGATATGCTGACCCATCTTAAAGATAAGTCAGGATGACAGCATGATGGATAGAGATGTTTTGATTGAACCAACATGTACAAGGTAATGGACAACACCTAGATACATCAGAGAGTGGCACCTGGCCACATCAGAGGGGCAATATGTAATTTGCTTGTATCAGTGTATAAAGAGATATCTCAGAGGGAATGTCTTTGGCCAGTGGAGGGGAGAAAGTCCTGCCATTCACTGAGCTGCATCATTGTCACGGGCATACATGTGCTAGGTTAACTGTAGACATTGATCTGCGGAGCTAGAACCATGCTTCATTGGCAATAAACCGGACCAAGTATCTTTGCACCTTAAAGGATCTTATGGTCATTGGGCAGTTTGATCGAGGTCTGCTGTGCCAGCCACCTGTGTAGAGCTGGATGGCGTACGGAGGGAACACATGCAGCCAAACATTTAACTACAACATACTTCATCAAGCTATAGATACATTTTAAAAACACTTGATATAAACATGATTTTGACCTTCCGTCCCCACAGTCATAAAACAAAACTCCTTCAGATTTGGCACATCCCATGCCGCTAATACACAGCATCTTGCCACTCCACCCCACCTTAACATCTGCCATTGCAATCAAATTTGGAATAAGTTAGACAATTGTCTTTTGAGATATTTTGTCCCATTTTGCCTATCTGGCTACAGTCATTGCCCTTCTAGAAAGTAGTAGGGACCTATGTAATTCAGCACTATCCTGAGTGGATAAAAAAATCATCTGTGCTCTTCAAAGCCAATAGGAATTGATGCTCATTTCTAATTTTTACCATTCCTTAGTCAGGAAGTGACAGATTACAAGCCATCTACATAGCTAGGTAATAAACTCTCTAGAGCAGGGGTTCTCAACCCCCCCCTTTTTTTTGAGACCCCCTCAACATGCTATAAAAACTCCATTGCCCAGCTGTGCCACAACAACTGTTTTTCTGCATATGAAAGCCAGGAACAGCATGAAGGGGTAGCAAGGAGGGCAATTTCCCAGGGCCCCACACCACAGGGGGCACCACAAAGCTAAATTGTTCAGGCTTTGGCTTTCTGCCCTGGGCCCTAGTGAGTCTAATGCCAGCCATGCTTGGTGGCCCCCCTGAAACCTGCTCATGGCCCCCAGGGGGCCCCGGACCCTTGGTTGAGAACCACTGCTCTAGAGGTCCTTTAGAAAGAACTATAAAGAAGCTTTGTAACATATGTATTTTTGTTGTTTCTACATCTGTCTTTTTAAAGTATATACATTTATTTACTTACATGATCTACTGATACTTTTCCATTGTGGTTCATATTTTAATTTTTCTTCATTTTCCGCAATCTCATCAAATTCTATTTTTTCAGGGATGAGGTACATAGGTGCTTAAATATACCACTTAGAAACATTTGTATTCTTTGTGTGATATATTCAAGTTTAAAATCTGAGCTGCTTTATCCACCCTTGACTTAGAAATGGATGTGTTATAATCTGAAGAAATGCAGTATTTACTTAACTATATCCATATTAGATAATTACATCTCCCCTACAGTCAGCTAAGGACTTCCTCAGTCTGTTGATGCTGTTATCATCTGGAATATTGAAAGGTTTCACAATAAGCATTCAGTCAAATGCTCAGATCATTCATCAAGCAGAAGGTACACATCAATTGCAAGACTAGAAATTACTCAGTTCTCTATGAACTAGGGGCCTTGTTTTAACCCTTAAACTACTGGGATCTTCCATTCTTTGTCAGCTGATATATGTGCTAGGAAGTGATTTGTAACTGGCCATGGCAAGCAGAGAGTTAAAAATGTATACCTTCATTATAATATAATATTTACTGCATCTTGTATTAGTCCTTTTGTTATAAACCTCTATGTTCAGAACTTTATAATTTGAATAAAATTATTTCTGTCTGACTGAAACTCAGTGTGCAGATATTAAGCACAGAAGAAATAGTCATCAAACTTTCTTCAGTCTGGAGAGAGAAAGTTGGTGAGGTAATATCTCTTATTGGACCAGCTTCTGCTGGCAAAAGAGACAAGTGTTCAAGCTTACACAGAGCTCTTCTTCAGGTCTGGGAAAGTACTCAGAGTCTCACAAATAAATACAAGGTGGAAAAGATTGTCCAGCATAAGGAGTTAACATGTTGTAAGAGACCATTTTGGGTGAAGGAGGCAGTTAACACTTCGGCAGTTATAGGATGAATAAGGTTAGTGGGTTACAGATTGTTGTAATGAGCCATAAATCCAGTATCTTTATTGAGTCCATGATTTTTAGTGACTCACAAAGTTGTGAATTTAAGATCCCAGGCTCATCCTTTGAAGGTGTTGTGCATGTTTCCTTTGAGGACAAGGACTGGGAGGTCAGATCTGGAGTGATCATTTTGTAAAAAGTGTACACTCACAGGAGTTATGCTGGTTTTGTCTTTTATCATTTTCCTGTGTGAGTTCAATTGAGAGTGTAGTGTTGGTCTCATTTTTCCAACATTGTTATTATTGTAGCATTTAGTACACCGGATAAGGTACACCATATGTTGTGATAGGCATGTGTAGGATCTATGGATGTTGAAAGGTGTGTTGTTGGGGGAAGGGGGATAGGTATTAATCATCGTAGCAGTTTGGCAGCTGAAGTGCTTCCGCTGACCGGAAACTGAAATTCTGAAGAAAAACAGTATGCTTGATAATGGTAATATACATATTGCTTCCCAGAATGCTCTCTTGGGCTGGCAGCTGAAGCCTGAGAGCACCAAGACATTGCCCACTTTACTATTTATATTTTTATTTAACAGAATAACAAGGAAGTAACCACTGTAATCAAATCATTAATCTGGGATTAAAAAAGACTGACCTGTAGTAAAACTGTCCTGCAGTAACTGAATATATTATTATTATAATTGTGTATTATTTGTACTAGCCTCTTTCAAAATGGAAATTTGGCAAAAGGCCCTCCTTAGTCTGGATCCTGATTTCATAGAAAAGAAATATTGCACACTAATGGACACAACCTTTTAAAATAACATTTAGCATATGGATGTGAATGAAGGATTTTTTAAAAAGTCCAGAATTCTTGAAGAGAATTGAAAGAGCAGATTCCACCTTTGCTATATTTTATAAATTTTGAGTTTACATTATACATGCTGCTTACCCCTGTACTTATTTTGCACCATTTCTCTCTCTAGAATAGTGCTTGGAAATTAACTACTCTCATCTAGGACCCTAGAACCACTTCTAAGAAAAAATCCTCAGCCCTTGTTTGGGGAGATGATTATTTAAACACCCAAACCAAAGATTCTGAAATGCTTCTTCCCATAATAGTGTAGGGAGTGAGAGAGTACCAAGACGAGACCATATGAGTAAAGAAGAAATACTTGGCCAGTTGATAGAGGCTAGTAAGGTTCTAATACCAATAAAAGGAAATTATTCTGTCAGATCTGTTAAGGCAAAATGCAGGAATGGAGATAATGGGATAAAATTGAGGAAAGGAAAAATGCCAATTTCCTGTCAGTGAGAGCTATTAGACTGTGGAACAGTCACCAGTGAAAGTTATAGAAGCCCAGTTGTTTGCATCATTTAAAACTAGGCTACACAAATATTAGAAAACATAGTACAGGAAGCAATCCTACATGGGCAAGGGAGTAAAAATACTACATTACCTAATAAGTACTCTCCCATCTTTAATTTCTATGACTGCTTCTTCTGCTATGGATGTAGTGTGCATTTTTAATGTGCAAAAGTAATGTCCAGACAGGCGCTTCACACACACACAGATTATACAGTTTATAGGGCCTAGGTTTTTCAGAAAAAAATAGATTTAGAGGTTCATATTAGCATATAGATTCTGTTAGGGCTGTTAGAGCAAAGAAATTGAACAAAATAGCAGAATATTAGGGTTTGTCTAGGTGAAAGCAATCATAGAACAGTCACAGAAAATATACCTTATTAAGAACTCCGTTATTAAATATTAACACCATGTGGACACATTCACCTGATCTGCACTCTGAGTGAAATTCACTCTGGTGCCAAGGGGTTAGGTGATGCACAGTTCTGGTGACACTCTTCTGCAAAGGCCTGAATTTCATTTTCTGTGAATTAATTACAAGGCAAAAAATAAGCCATGATTCAATTATGACCCTTGTCAGAAAGTCTTCTGATACTAGAATATTTGAGCAAAGGGGAGAAAATCTACAGGATGGAAGTTCAGCTGTTGAGCTATATGGGGAAAATTCTGGCGCAACTGAAATCAATGGCAAAACTCTGAACAGAGCTAGTTTACTTTGCCCAAGTGTTTGAATCCAACCGTATCATTCTTCCAACTTTCTTGATGGAGGTGTGGTTTAGCAAGTATATTCAAACAACTTAATTTAACTGGTAAAATTTCTCTAGTTGCTAGATATACCATGGGATATGAAGGCTCTTTCAAAAGGCATACCAATTCCAAATTAACATGTACTACAACCAGAATAAAAGAAGTTTGGGTTCTGGCCAAAAGAGTGGTATTAGAAGCCTGAATCAAAGGAGGCATGCATTAATGTTTGATTAAGTGTTTAGTAGTTTCTTCCTTCCCTGCTGTTAAGAGCATTTCTTGTCTCTGTTTTGTTGGTCTCCCATCTCTCAACGTACATGCCTTTTTATTCTTATTTTCCATACATGCCATTCCCTATAACTTATCTTCCCTAATAGACCAACAAAGAAGATGCTACAGTTAATGTATTTTCTTTATCCATTATATTTTCAATTTAGATATTGCAACAATAGGGCAACAATCTCCACTACATATTAGCTCAAACATTTCCTGCCTAAATATATTGTTTGAACATATCTAGAAAACTAGGTAAGCCAGAGTTATTGTTGCACTTCTCAAACAAAGTTCCCAATCAATCTTAACTCTGCCCTCACAGAGATGCTCTGAGATATTCAGAAACTCAGATTCGCTGATATGTCCATAAAAAACAGTTTATTTTACTTGAATCCAGAGAAAATGAGATTGAGAGTCGCTTTCAGGGTTTGAAGTGTGATGACCTATATCTTTTAGTAGCTGATTCTCTTAGAAATTTGAAGACTGATATGATTGCAAACTCTCCATGTCCAAGCACATTTTTTCCAGTCTAAAATCGAGGCTTAATCTAAAACCCAAAGAACTCAATGGAAATTGGAAATCTTCTAACAATATTTGCCAGGAGTAGGTGCTCATTCAAGAGATCTATTCATTAACACCAGATTAGATTACCTATTATTGTTTCACATTTTGGATGGTTTTGTATATTTACCTATGAGGATTTTTTAAAATCTCAATGTTTTGGGAATATTTGGGTAGTTATTTCTAAAGAATATGAGTGTTTAAGAAATAAAGACAAATGCTTTCCTTTATACTTATATATTTCATTTATGTGGCTTCCTTAGATCCAATAAATAGGCTTCATCTGTTGTTATGCTGGGGTAATGCCCAGATCTATCTTTTGGTTCCTGTACATTCCAAAATGACTTTTTTTGTTGCATAGGTAACCTTGAGATATTTAGGCTTGGATATCTTCCAAGTTTCTAAAACTAAACGTAGACAGCGTAAAAATTGTTACTCATCATGTCTCTTCAGCATCAGTCTTTATATTCTTTCTAGGTTCTAGGTAGTTCCTTTTGACATCTACCGTGCCCTCCAAAACTCTCTGGGCTCACAACATGAAATTATTGTTTATTCCAAGCTCAGTTGTTGATGTCTATATTAATCAGGTTGCAAGGCCAGTTTATTACTGTCCTAGGATCATTTCCAGACTATATCCCATCTTGTCTCGTGGGAACACCCAAACTCTGACACATTTGTCTGTTATTCCTCACCTGGATTATTGTAATTCATTACTTGCTGGCCTACTTGTCACTTTTTGTTTTAGTTGCTTACAGCTGGTGTAGAATTTGCCTGCTTGATTGCTTATGAGATTTCTAATTAACAATTAACTGCAACAATGAAAGAATTTCACTGGCCTCTTGTGAAGAAGTGTATTTAAGCATTTGGTCCTTATAAATACATAAAAGGTCATGTATAGCTTGCACAATTATATACAAATAATCACCTTTCCTCTTATTACCTCATTTGGATACTGGAAGTTTCAGTAGGTAATTTCAGATTGTTCAAAATATTTATAATAGTCTTCTTACAAAATAAAGTTTCTAGACTAGCAGTTACTTGTACTCTTCTCAATTATCATATTCATGCTCTCTTCTTTGCCTTTCTCATCTATCCCACTCTCTCCTAATCATTTGTTCTACAGCACATCGAGCCCCAGAATGAGAGAATGGCCAGTTGATTCAGCAGCAGCAGAACCAAAAGCAGTGTTTACATAGCGGGGAAACAGAAGGCAGGAAGATAAGAATGGACTTAAATTTGGCATCAGTATCAACAGTGGGGAAGATTATACTTCCCTCTATTAGTGCCAGAGGTGGTGATGAGGTCTCCAGGTTGTTGGGTATCCAGAAAGCAGTTTGGGAACAGTCTTTGGTAGCAGAAGATCCCAAGTTAAAAATGGGGTGACTCAGTTTATGGTTTGAGGTGGAAACTATTTGAAAATTAGAGGATTAATACTGTTTTGAACCAAAGTAAATATCAGGGGGCAATAGGTGTTGTCGGTAGCTACCGGTGTGGTGCTCTGCTCTTGTTCGATGATGATAACAGTCGGCTATGTGCGTGTTCCTTCTGTGTGCTGCCCCAGCTCTGCGCAGAGAGTTAACACAGCAGACCCTGAGAGAACCCCCAAAAACCACAGACTCTAGTAAGGTATGAAGGAACCCAAGCCAGGTTTATTGTCAAACAAAGGACAGTAATAGTTCCCTATAGACTCTACCGGACGTACTACTAATTTGTGCTCCCTGGCAATGGACACAGCTCAGTCAGTGGCAGGAAGCTCCACTGCCCCCTAGGCTGGACAAAGATGTACGCTCCCGGACCTACTTTTATACCATTGCAGGACAGATTACTCATCATAGTTCAAACAAATCTATCCATCATGTTGTCCTTTTGACCCTGTCTTTAAGATGCACCTGCCTGTTCCTTGTTATGTCTATGGAGTGTCTTGCCGCCATCTTGGCACAAGTTTCTCTCTTTAGCACTTATGTGTGTGTGTGCACGTGCTTCTAACAACCTTTTCTTGCCAACTTCTGTGAGTGGCACCTGCTTCTGGCTCACAGCCCAGCTTTGCTTATCGCTGCCTGGAAGTACTTTGGTTCAGGCTTTACTTTGGTTCAGGCTTCAGGCCTCAGACTGGGAGTCTGATACAAGAATTTATGTTTCAGGGCCTCCTCTTACTACAATAGGGATAGCTGATTTTCACTTTTTGTTTCCAGGTTTATTATAATTTGGAACATAAAGCAAAATGCAAAGTGAAAACCTCAACAAACCAAAACCAGTAATATTGTTCACAACATAGGCAATGACTTACCAAGTTGCCAGGGAGTGCTCAACTCCTGCTCCTCCCCAGGCCCTGCCCCCACTCCACCCCTTTCCCTAAGACCCCTCCCCTGCCCCGACCCACCTCTTTCCACCTCCGCCCACTCCCTCCCAACACTTCCTGCATGCTATGGAACAGCTGATCTGCAGCAGGCAGGAGGCCCTGGGAGGGAAGGGGAGGAGCTGATCGGTGTGTCCGCCAGCGGGTGGGAGACTCTGGGAGGGGAGGGGAAGGTGCTGACCCATGGGGCTGCCAGTGTGTGCTCCAGCCCCAAAGCACCCACAGAGTCAGTGCCTATGGTTCACAAGTTCCCCTGAAAACTGAATCTGCAATAATAATCAGTGAGAAGCTTAACTCAGTTACTCTTCTCACCAAATGCTCTCTGCAATATTTAGTTCCTCACTATTTAATAGGTTCACCTGCACCACCAGATAAACCATGCAATGTTGATGGAGTTACATCAGGTATCAACAAACTCACATTACAGTGAGGAAAAGTGTTAGAATCATAAAATATCAGGGTTTGAAGGGACCTCAGGAGGTCATCTAGTTCAACCCCCTGCTCAAAGCAGGACCAATCCCCAACTAAATCATCCCAGCCAGGGCTTTGTCAAGCCTAACCTTAAAAACCTCTAAGGAAGGAGATTCCACCACCTCCCTTGGTAACACATACCAGTGCTTCACCATCCTCCTAGTGAAAAAGTTTTTCCTAATATCCAACCTAAACCTCCTCCACTGCAACTTGAGACCATTACTCCTTGTTCTGACATCTGGTACCACTGAGAATAATCTAGATCCATTCTCTTTGAAACCCCCTTTCAGGTAGTTGAAAGCAGCTCTAAAATCCCCCTTCATTCTTCTCTTCTGAAGACTAAATAATCCCAGTTATCTTAGCCTCTCCTCATAAATCATGTACTCCAGCCCCCTAATCATTTTTGTTGCCCTCCACTGGACTCTTTCCCATTTTTCCACATTCTTCTTGTGGTGTGGGGCCCAAAACTGGACACAGTACTCCAGATGAGGCCTCACCAATGCCGAATAGAGGGGAATGATCACATCCCTTGATCTGCTGGCAATGCTCCTACTTATACAGCCCAAAATGCCATTAGTCTTCTTGGCAACAAGGGTACGCTGTTGACTCATATCCAGCTTCTTGTCTACTGTAACCCCTAGGTCCTTTTCTGCAGAACTGCTGCCTAGCCACTTGGTCCCTAGTCTGTAGCGATACATGGAATTCTTCTGTCCTAAGTGCAGGACTCTGCACTTGTCCTTGTTGAACCTCATCAGATTTCTTTTGGCCCAATCTTCTAATTTGTCTAGGTCCCTCTGTATCCTATCCCTGCCCTCCAGGGTATCTACCACTCCTCCCAGTTTAGCGTCATCTGCAAACTTGCTGAAGGTGCAGTCCACACCATCATCCTGATCATTAATGAAGATATTGAACAAAACTGGCCATAGGACCAACCCAGGTGTTGGTGTGGGATTGATTATACTATACTGTGGGATTGACTATATTATAATGAGATTGTGCAATGGTAAAATGAGAGTGACTCTGACAATACATTTATTAAGCCTCTGAGCATGCCCAATATGCACTAAATGTTATAAGAAACCTGAGCAGTCAGACTCAGAAGAGTGTTCATGCAGTTAATAAAAATTGTTGTCTTTTCTCTGACAAACCTGACTTCTGAATACATATTAACCATTACTAAGGAGTTGCAAAAACTTTTTGAGGACAGGATTGGAATTCAAAATGATCTTGATAAATTGGAGAATTGATGAGAAATCAATAAAGTCAAGTGCAAAGTACTAGACTTAGCAAGGGACAATCAAATGCACAAAACCAAATTTGGGAATAATTGGCTAGGCAGCAGTACTGCAGAAAAGGATCTGAGCATTATAGTGGATCACAAATTGAATATGAGTCACAGTGTGATACTGCTGAGAAAAAACAAAAATAATTCTGGGACATATTAACAGGAATGTCATATGTAAGATGGTAGGTAATTGTTCTGCTCTACTCAGAACTGCTAAGGCCTTAGCTGGCGTACTATGCCCAATTATGGGAACCACACTTTAAAAAAGATGTGAACAAATTGGAGGGAGTCCAGAGAAGAACAACAAAAATGATAAGAGGTGTAGAAAACATGACCTATGACATTCGGTTGAAAGAATGGGGTATGGTTAATGTAGACATGAGCCGGTTGAGGCATAACAGCTTTCAAATATGTAAAAGATTGTTATATAGAGGATGGTGATCAATTGTTCTTCATTTTCATGAAGGGTAGCAGAAGAAGTAACCATCTTAGTTTGCAGCATGGGACATTTAGTTTGGATACCAGCAAAACTTTCTACCTACAAAGATAGTTAAGCACTGGAACAGATTACTGAGGGAGACTGTGGAAACCCAATGTAAGAGGCTTTTAAGAACAGGTTAGAAAAACACCAGTCTAGGCAGTGGTGGATTAGCCACAGGGCCAATGGGACCCCTGCCCAAGGGTCCTGGCCAATTGGGGGGCCCACAGAAAAATGGGCACTCCCACACCCCAACCTGCTCTGCCCGCTTGGTGCTCCTGCCAGGGAGCGGGGCAAGCCCCTATTTCCAGACCCCATTTCCCAAGCAGGAGGGCGGGGCTGGGGGGATGACTGCAGGCAGAAGGAGTGGGGAGGGGCCGCCACTTGCTCTGGCCCAGGACCCCACAAACCCCAAATCCGCTGCTGGGTCTAGGTATATGTAATCTTGCCTCAATGCATAGAATGGACTAGATGAACCTCTTGACACCTCTTCCAGTCCTTCATTTTTATGATTCTACAATCCCAATTACTTCTGAGATAGACTAGAGACTTCCTGTATTTAATTTATTTTACTTCATTTGAATGTTAAATACATAACATTTGCATTTCTACTAAAGCAAGTACACAAACGTATAAGTCAAGTTATATACTCTGATTGGAACCTGTAATTATTACACGTACAATGTGCATGAAATAGTGCAGAATAAATTCTGAATGTACTCATTCTGAAAAGTTTGCACAAGAGTGCCAGTGCTGCTTCACTGAATCATCTTTAAAAATGAGGAGATAGGACAAGGAGAATAGAGAGCTAACAACAACAATAGCAGAAATAATATTTAAGAAAGAAAAGAGACAGGAAGATGTCCTGGAGAAAAAGTCAAAGCTAAAAACACATCCCAGAAGGACCCACTTTAAGACATTCATCCAGCCAAGTCTGACACTTAATCTGTAATACACAGTGTTGCTGTCACCGTGTTAGTCCCAGGATGTTAGAGAGACAAGGTAGTGAGGTAATATCTTTTACTTGAGCAACTTCTGTTGGAGAGAGAGACAAGCTCTCTCTATCCCTTTAGGGGGAGGGATAGTTCAGGGGTTTGAGCATTGACCTGCTAAACCCACGGTTGTGAGTTCAATCCTTGAGGGGGCCATTTAGGGATCTGGGGCAAAAACTGGGGATTGGTCCTGCTTTGAGCAGGGGGTTGGACTAGATGACCTCCTGAGGTCCCTTCCAACCCTGATATTCTATGATTCTAAGCTTTTGAGATACACAGAGCTCTTCTTCAGGTCTGGGAAACCTGTTCATTTGCACTGCCCACATGTTCCAACCAAGTTACTATGGCACATATTCTCAAAGGTATTTAGGTGCCTAACTCTGTTAGGTGCCAAAATGGTTTTGAGGAGTTGGGCCTACTAGACTCATGACTGTACAATAGATATCTAAATTGACAACCTAGATCACTTTTAGGCCATTCTTGTAGAGTACCGAGTTCATGGAATGCCACACCTTGTAGAAGATGCTTAACATTTTACAGGATTGGGCCCATGATGCTTGGGAATTCACATTTGGCAGACATTGATATAGGACAGTTAATGAGCATCTGCAGAGTGTACTTCACTAGTTAGATAAACACCATGTGATGTATAAAGCAAAGATCAGGTCAGATGATTGTGTTTAACTATAGTGACTGCTGATGATAAGGCACAGGAATGCCCTGCCAATTTCCCAAATTACAATTATATTTCTTAATAAACAGAGCACACATTTGGAAACTTCAGATATTTAAATATGATTTATACATTCATTGGGCTACTTGCCAGCCATTTACTCGGGACTTACAACAAATATTTGAGAGCTTACTGAGAATGCCACTTTATAGAATTAGTTTTTCATATAAGGAATGTACTAATGTTGTTATGTAGCAGCACATCATAAACGGTAAAATAAGAAGTTCTAACATGACTTACATACCAATAAAAATATTTGTTAGATACCAAGTAATACTTCTTGGCAGATGCCCTTTCAGTGGATTTATATAAGTAGAGGAGACCAGAATGCTTGGCAGTATTTTAACTCGTATGTTTTATGTAGTTCAGAAAGAAATTGCAATGTCTATTGCTCCTATAACTCATTCCATCAAAAATATTTATGTCAGTCATACATAGCTGTAACAATACAACTCTCCTGGAGAAAAGCCAAGTGTAATGCAATCACTTAAAACAGTGGTGGGCAAAATGCAGACCGTGGGCCACACACAGCCGGTCAGGGTAATCCACTGGCAGGCCGCCAGACTGTTTACATTTGCACAGCTGCCCACAGCTCCCAGTGGCCACAGTTCACTGTTCCCAGCCAATGGGAGCTGCAGGAAGCAGCATGGGCTGCAAGGACATGCGGGCCACTGCTTCCCGCAGCTCCCATTGGCTGGAAACGGTGAACCGCAGCCACTGGGAGCTGCGGGCAGTCATGAAAATGTAAATAAACTGTCTGGCGGTCTGCCAGTGGATTACTCTGATGGGCCATGTGCGGCCCCTGGGCCACAGGTTGCGCACCACTGACCTAAAGCCACAGGAAGGTCCAAAAATGACACAAAAAGAAAGAAAAAAGCAAAAAAAAAAAAAAAACCCCAAAACAACAACAGCAAAAAAAGGCAGGACATAAGATATAGAACAGTATTGCAATGAAAGTCAGGATATATGTTTTACTATAATGATGACTGGAGTGAAGAGAGTTAATTTTTTAGTTTGATTCACCGTGTTTGATTTTTATTGCACTATTTAAGTTATACTTTTATTTTGGTAATTTACGTGTTTTTTTTAAATATTGTACACTGAATTTCATATTTGTGATGTTGAAAAAGAATCAGAGATGCACCAACTATATGATCTACAAGATAATTTGCACTTTACATCTTCTTGCTTAAGAACATAAGAACTGCAATACAGGGCAAGACCAAAGGTCCATGGCCCAGTATGCTGTTTCCAACTGTGGCCAATACCAGAGCTTCCCAGGGAGCATACAGAACAGGATAGTTAGAATGATCTATCCCGGTTTTCTCCTCCCAGCTTCTGGCAGTCAGAGGTTTAGAGTGTTCCAAGCATGGGCTTGCATTCCTGGCCATCTTAGCTAATAGTCATTGATGGACCTATCCTCCATGAATGTATCCAGTTATTTTTTGAACCCAGGTATACTTTTGGCCATCCCAACATCCCAAGGCAATGAGTTCCACAGGTATATTGTGCATTGTGTAGAAAAGTTCTTCCTTTACTTTGTTTTACACCTGCTGCTTTCTTGCTCTTCTCTGAACCTTTTCCAGTTCCACTATATCCTTTTTGAGATGGGGCAACCAGAACTGGACACAGTATTCAAAGTGTGGTCACACTATAGACTTTATATAGCGGCATTATGAGATTTTCTGTCTTATTTTCTATCTCTTTCCTAATAGTTCCCAACATTCCGTTAACCTTTTTGACCACTGTTGTATATTGAACTGAAGTTTTCAGAGAACTGTCCATAGTGATTCCAAAATCTTTTTCTTGAGTGGTAATAGCTAATTTAGAACCCAATACCTAATACCCAATACCCAACCTGGTGTGGGGGATCAAGCCTAATATCTGAGGGATGTACTCAGAGACACCAGAATAAGGGTCAGGATTAGCCCTGTAGCTATGACAATCTTTATCAATCACCAGAAAGTAAATATAAAATCTTTGATAGTAAAGTGTGCAGATTACTCACAAATTGGTGGATTGGCAGATAATCATAAGGACATGTCAGTTCTTCAGAGTGACCTGGATTACTTGGTAAAGCAGGCTCCTTTGAACATGTGTTTTAATGAAGCCATATACAATATAATATTTTAGGGTGCATCTACACTGCATACTTCTTTCCTTGAATCTATAAGGAAGGAAATATTAAGTAGAAGTAGGTACATAAGAACATAAGAATGGCCATACTGGGTCAGACCAAAGGTCCATCTAACCCAGTATTCTGTCTTCCAACAGTGGTCATGTGCTTCAGAGATAACAAACAGAACAGC
Organism: Dermochelys coriacea; assembly: GCF_009764565.3. Classification (NCBI taxonomy): domain Eukaryota; kingdom Metazoa; phylum Chordata; order Testudines; family Dermochelyidae; genus Dermochelys; species Dermochelys coriacea. Next base: position 74,919,309 of record NC_050070.1, on the reverse strand, counting down.
TAATCATTGAGTGGTCCATCGCATCACCCATTCCCAGCTTCTGGCAACAGAGGCTAAGGACATCATCTCTGCCCATCCTGCCTAGTAAACCTATCCTCCATTAATTTATCTAGTTATTTTTTTAACCCTATTATAGTCTTGGTCTTCACAACATCCTCTGGCAAGGAGTTCCACAGATTGATTGTGCATTATGTAAAGGTAGGTGCTGTTACTAGTATATACTGCATTAGTGAAGACATTAATGGACTACTGTGTCCAGTTTGGTGTCCACACCTTAAAAAGGATGTTGACAAATTGGAAAGAGTTTTTTAACAGTGCAAATATTTATAATAAAAAATAATAATATAAAGTGAGCACAGTACAATTTGTATTCTGTGTTGTAATTGAAATCAATGTATTTGAAAATGTAGAAAACATCAAAAAATATTTAAATAAATGCTACCCTATTATTGTTTAACAGTGTGATTAAAACTGTGTTTAATCACAATTTTTTTTAAAACTTGTGATTAATTGTGGTTATTTTTTTAATCATTTGACAGCCCTAACTTAAACCATCTTAAAATTGATATCAAAACAATGATAGCCAAGACCAAACTAATCCAATATTGTTTGAAAGTGTCATCCTGGTCGAGGAGCCTGACTCTGCTCTCATACCTATGTAATCCATTGAATTCTGTGGATTTACTCCTCATTTGGTCCATTGTAAACTGAGAGGGAAGCTAGACTCCAAATAGTTTGCTCACCCACTGAAAGGGAGCTGTAATCTCTGTGACAGGTGCATGCTCATCACTAGTGAGAAGCATGGGCGGAGCTTGCTCATTCAAGAGCAGCAGCAGCATCCATCTCTGCTGGTGTGGTCTAAGCACCTTTAAAGAAGAGAATGGTAGACACAATATGGAGCTCAAGGGTTGGGCCAGGAGTAAAAAAATTCTTGAAATTCTGTGTGTGTTTTTATAAACCTCACTTTTTTGGAACAGCTGTCCTCACCTGGCAAACAGAAAGTCTGCCAGCACAAGCATCATAGCTTGGGTTGAGAAGACAGAATGTAATGAAAGGATCATAGATACTTTAGTAAAAAGAAAATGAAATTAAAGTCTAATATATGTTATCGTTTAAAAGAAAAAAGTAGGTGCTCACATTTACTTGACCCAAATACTTAGAATATGGAAAACATTAGAGCCTTGTACCTGCTGTCTTTACAGTGAATGGTGCCTTACCCTCAGAGTAGTCCCATTGAAATCAAGGTATGGTACTACTCATCATGAGGAGAGATGACAGCATCAAAGCTCTAAAACTCTCTCTTTTAAAAGTTCAAAATTTATAATATTGGATTGAATACTATTTTCAGCAACCTAACTGTTTTCAAGGTGTAACTTGATAAATTTATTAATGGGATTATATGACAGGGTTGCCTGTGATAGCAGGGCATGGGGCTTGATGACCCAGGAGATCCTTCCACTCCTATGTTCCTATATAAACACTAATACATTTGTTTAATTCTTTATTATTTATTTGTATTACTGTGGCACCAAAAGATTCCAAAATGTGGATCACTGTGCTAGACACGGTACAGTCCCAGAAAGCTGTCATCCCCGTGCTGAAGAAAGATACTCTAGAAAGATGGCAGGGGAAAGGCATGCAATGTGGAAGCAAAACGATTACAGCAATGATGGCTTGTTTGTTGGATGGGGATAAGTTAGTGGGAGCAAGTGTCATCCACAGGTTCACTGTGTGTTATGCATCCCCTCTGTCCTCAGTTTATAGAGGATAAAGATGCAGTACAGGTCCTAGCTTGAGAGCCTGGTGCTTTAGTTCAAGGTCTAGAGACTCATGCGTTTAACTTCGGAAATCATCTTGGCCAGCACCTGGGAGAACAGTCACAAAGAAGCAGGAGGTGACAGTGAAGGAGAGAGAGGGCAGGAGAGAGTGATGTAGACAGTGGAATGATGGAGATGGGAGGAATGTGTCTGGGGTAAGCAACCGATCAGTAGACAGAAAGTAATGTCCAGAGAGCACAGAGCTGCTGCTGACTAAGTGTTGGCAGTAGAACTCATATATATCCTGAGCATGTAGTTATGCCAGTAGAACTCATACTCCATTGTCTGCATGTTGTGGCTTGCCAGTACTACTGTGAAATGTCAGAGTTTTATTTATGAATACCATTTGTAAATGAAATGAAGAACATGTGACCAAACTCTGACATGTGAATTTTCATTATCATAAATCCATGTTATACAGTACCTTTGCATCTCAAGGTTGATCCAAGTCCTTTACAAATAGTGACTAAGGGTCACTGTACTTTGAGCTGAATGTGTAAATTCCAGCTCAAGGAGACATATCTGTATTAGCCCTGATCAAACTAGTGTGTCAAAAATAGAAGTGTAGTCAAGTGGTGCAAGCAGCAGAAGGGCCAGGTATGTACCTAGTATTTTGGATGGGATCATATCAGGGCAGCTAGCCCCCCTATTGCTTGAACTGCCATGGCTACACTTCTATTTTTAGCGAACTACTTCAGTCAGAGCTAGTGCAGGTATGTCTCCTCCAGATGGAATTTATACCACCAGCTCGAGGGGGAAACTCTTAGATACTGTTTACTGCATGGGCAAAGGCAGCAACCATTAGTAGCAGTACCAACTCACAGACAGTCTTGGGCGTGAGCACTGGGATTGGCCCAAACCAAAACCCAGATCAAACAATACCAAACCTGGAGTTTTTCAAACAGCACCTGCAAAAACAGACACTGATGTAAATTCTGCAAAATTGCCTCTTTCTTTATAATAAACAAAAATAGGAAGCCCACTTCAGAAAAGTCCTGAGCTTTGGGTGTTCAAAAACTGGTTCCAAAAGTGGCTGTTTCCACTTAAAATTAAGCCTTTATTACATCTACAAAGTTATACTAAAAGACCAATGGTATAGCACAGGTGTAACTGATGTTATAAATTTGACGGTGGGATTACACAAGTGTAACCAAAGGCAAAATTTGGTCTGTAGAATCTATATTGTTGATGGCTATGCACAGGAAGGATAGAACCCAAGTTGACTTTCAGATGTTACATAGAATTTGCATTGCTGGCAGTTAGCAAAAACTTATTTGCAAACTGAAAAAACTCACTGAAATTTGAACTGGACTTATGTGAGTAATAATAAATATGAAATAGCACGATGCCCTTTTTAGGGATTTATTTGTCATTGTGGAACTGCACTTTAAAAATCAAGTATGTATGTGTACTGCCCAAGCCTCTGATAAGTGAATACCCAAACAACAATTCTCTCATAGTTATCAGAATACTACTGCACGATCAGCCAATATACTGAACTACGATGGAATCGATGCAGTTTCATTGGCAAATAAACTTGCAAAATGGGGTATAGAATCAAGCCTAATAAGCACATAAGCCAGCACTATTTTTACAGTTTAATATTTTTCCTGGTATAAGTGATAACTCTCCCTGGTATTCCGCAATTTGGAGCTGCACTATTAATATTAATTTTGCATTATGGTACGATCCAAAAGCCTCAACCAAGACCCACTGTGCAGGCACTGTACACATAGTGAGAAACATTCCCTCTCCAGATGAGTTTGCAACCTAAATGAACAAGACAAACAAAGGGTGGGAGGGAGAAGAAACAGAGAAACAGTGAGGTAAAGTCACTAGCACACAGACATGCAGCTGCCCTGTTGCAGAGGCAGGATTATCACTCATAACTCCTGACCCCTTGATCTCAGTACTGCCTCCAGTTCCACCAAGGGCAGAAACTTTCATCTCTACATCCCTTAAGTCAAGGCTAACATATTCTTGATACATTTCATTATGTTGTTGTATCTCCAAAAAAGTGTTTTCAGAAAAAAAAATCAGAAATAAAGGGGAACCATATTTTATTTCAACATTTAAATATTGACAAGGCATTGCTACAGGATTTGCTTTAAAGAACTGTAATTTTAAGAGCAGTTTGGTTCTCCAAAGGAACATAATGAAGACAAGCAATTTTCTTGAACTCAATAAATCTATGATTAGTTGGTATATTGAGAACCAGAACTTAACTAAAGTTCACTCTAAAACTGTAATTTCCTTTCCAGGAAAAACTACATGGGAACTGCTTTTTAAAAAAAATCAAACTTTAAGAAATCCTATTGGTTGTTAAGCATCCTGGCTCAGTCACATACAACAGCAAATACTTACAATGAAAATAGCTCCACTGGAGCAATACTAATACATTTGCCACAGCTCCCACCCTGTCATTATACTTAGGAGTTTGTGCTTATCCCTTTTTAAATTGGAGACTTTTAACCAGGAATCCCCAGGATGAAACTGAACCATTTTCCTTCTGGCAAAACAAATCCTTCTCTGGTGAATTTTGTTATTGTTTATTGTTACAGTGTTTTATCAGCACTAAACTGTATGAAAGCTTCAATTAGTTCTTGATGAATGAGCCCATAAAATCATGTAGTTTCATTTCCCCTGCCACCAGATATTTCACTGAGTGTTATTAAATGAAATATAATTGGGATAGGATTCAGGAAACTTAAGAGTCATCTTATTTTCTTTTGGGTTGGAACATTAGAACAAAGAGCCATCGCCTTCAAAAAATGAAATACTTGAGACACACTCTAAAATGAGAAATGCTCTATCATTCTGAGACTATTAGTTAAAACTGCTACACTATATACACAGATAACACAAAAGTTATAAAACTCAGATATCACAGCCTTCTGACTGTAGCTTTGTAAATTTTGCATAAGTAGAATGAAATAAGATTTTTTAAAAAATAATCCTTCCCAATGCTTAGAATTACTGGTCCAAATTCATCTCTAGTGTAATTCCACTGACTTCAATAGAATTGCACCAAGAATGACCTCAGCCCATTACGACTAAACTCTTGTATTTCTGTGTGTGACTTTGACTGAGCAAGGAGTCAAAGAGGAGAGTAGGAAAGTGGATTTGCATGAACAGGGTGGCAGGTTATTCTTTGTTTAATGGAAAACAGATTCAGGTGGACTGGCATCAGTGAAGACCCTTCTCTTGTTCTGCAAACAAACTATATTTCTCCATGCAAAACTGTTAGTTACATCAATGCACATATTCAATGGACATTTCCCAAGCCCCCCAGACTCACCCAGAGAAGGTAGCTTTTTCACTTTGTTTGATGATACGTCTTTCACAGGTGGTTGGCAATAATGAAAATAACTGGTATTGCTCTGAGCCTGGTACTCTCCCTGGAGCCTGTCTAAATGTGGTTAAATCACAGATCCAAAACATGTTTATCATTTTATGGACAAAAATAAAATTTAAATGGCTGAGATCATAAACTACAAGGAGATTCTATGCACCTTCTGGACCCTGGGGTTAGCTTATAGAACAGGATTACCTAGCAATCTGAGGATAGAAGGAAATCTGATTTACTAATAAGAAAAATGTTGTTAGTAATATGTTGGTGGGGAGTCTGAATGTCAGATCTCTTCATGGGAGAAATTTCCCTACCTCCCTAAATTAAACACACATGGAAGCATGATGAAAACATCCCTGGACTTATCTATTTACTTCCTCTTCTGACATGGTAAGTGGATTTATCAGTTGGTGATGCTGAATGTGTGTGTGAACTATAAGATTTTGTGGCAAAATACGGTTTTAGTTTGCTGAACAGGATAAGTTTCTTTACTGGTGTCAGGCCAACCATCATCCACTGGATACATCTGTGTAACTTCAAAACAGGAGATATCACTCCAATTTTTTTTTAATTAGAAAAAGTGGCAAATATCAGAACATTACAGCATCAGAATAGTGTAAAGCGATTTGTCAGTTGCAGTTAAAGAGTCCTTTCCCCTCTATATGAGGGAAGATTGTACTATTGCCCCTAGGCCATATTTTTTTCCACTGATCGTTTTAGGAATAGGAAATCCAATTGACTATCAAATATCTGCAAGACAAAATATTAAAGATTGTAAACTTGCATTGTTGGAAAAAAATTACGAAGCATGTGACATTGTAAAAGAAGAGATAGTACATGGAAGGGGCATGATATTTTCACCCCTTGTGGTAAAGTTAAATTACTCTTAATTGCTAATTACTTGTTAAATTACTCTTAACTCTTGTCTGCAACAAGTCAAAAGCTTATACCAGGGGTGGGCAAACTTTTTGGCCTGAGGGCAACATCTGGGTATGGAAATTGTATGCTGGGCCATGAGTGCTCACAAAATTGGGGGAAGGGGTGAGGGCTCCAGCTAGGGTGCGGGCTCTGGGGTGGGGCCAGAAATGAGGAGTTCAGGGTGCAGGAGGGGGCTCTGGGCTGGGGCAGAGGGTTGAGGTGCAGGGTGGCAGGAGTGAGGGCTCTGGCTGGGGATGCGGGCTCTGGGATGGGGCTGGGGATGAGGGTTGGGGGTGCAGAAGAGTGCTCCAGGCTCAGACCGAGGGGTTCAGAGGGAGGGAGGGGGATCAGGGGTGCAGGATCTGGGTGGTGCTTATCTCAAGCAGCTCCTGGAAGCAGTGGCATGTCCCCCCTTTCAGCTCCTACGTGGAGGCATGGCCAGGCAGTTCTGCACACTGCCTGTCCGCAAGTGCCGCCCCTGCAGCTCCCATTGGCCACGGTTCCTGGCCAATGGGAGCTGTGGGGGTGGCGCGTGGGGCGGGGACAGCGTGAAGAGCCCCCTGGCTGCCCCTACACATAGGAATTGGAAGGAGGACATGCTGCTGCTTCTGGGAGCCACTGGACGTGCGGAGCGGGGCAAGCCAGAATGGGCTTCTTTTATTCGCTTTGTCACAGACTGCCTATGTAACCTTAAGCAAATCATGTAATAGCTCTTTGCCTCAGTTTCCCTTTCCCCCTATTTGACAAGATAAATTCACTACTATTTGTGAGACACTCAGATACTTTATAACTATATGTTATACACACACAGTATATGTATTGCGTGCATACACACACATATACATAGACCGATTGGATTTTTGTTAGGGCTGAACATACTCAGTGAGTATCTGGAAACTGATCAGAGCAAGAATCTATTTGTAAAGCACTATGCCCATCAATGGCACTGCAGAAATAATGTTTGCTTCTTGGGCAAGTTACTTGGCCTCCCTGTGCCTCAATTTCCCCAGTTAACTTTTTGAAGGTGGTTGAGTTCTACAGATGAAAAGAACTATCCATGAACTACATAGTAGTATTAGATTACCTGGATATCAGTTAGTTAACAAAAAAGGAAAGGAAAGTCATTGTTTCCTCTGTCATTCTTTCCTTTTTTCAACATTTTTTAAATGAAGGAGAATTCTATCAGATTCTGGTTAAATAAGATCCTTTGCATAATTATAAATGTACACAGTACATGAAAGGATCCTTTTTAAAGAAAATAGTAGCCTTCTGTGTGTTAAAGAAGGAGGGCTTGTTCTCTTACAAATTTTCACAGTGCTCTGGGAGTTTTTCCTCCGAGATTTCATACTGCTAGTAGGCTTCCTCTTTAAAGTACTCTTTAAAGTACTTCATATGACTGAGGGTGGTGTTCCCCATTTGAAGACTGTAACATCTTTAACAGATTCTCCTTTGAAGATGCTCATATCTGAGGGATTCCCCCACAGAGTATCTGTGGGGGAGTCTCCTGTTGATAGTATTTGCCAGATTAGGATTTCAAACCTTAGAAAAAATTCTCATCCCTGAGAGGACTATCCTCCTTTTGAATATGGTCAGGTGGTTTGAGCAGGCTCTACTTCTGAAGGAGTTCTAACATCACTAGAAGGCTTCTGTATTATATGCAACATTATATCAAATACACTAGCATGGAAATACCATGGAAAAAAAAGCATTCTAATGATTTTTTTAAACAAGAAGCCTGTATTATAAAAATATTTTATAAATACACAAAACCTGTCTGATAATTCCAAGTACACTTGTGTTATGGCATTATATTGTCTCTGCTGTGTCAGTCTCAATAAATAGGTTAGTTTCTTAACAAGTGGAGGGCCCAGTTGCAGAATATTTCAGCAAACTGAAAATGTGTCTCAACTTCTGCCAAGGCCTCCCAGAGAGGGGGGCAAGTGGGGCAATTTGCCCCAGGCCCTGCAGGGGCCCCCATGAGAATTTTCAGCAGCAATTCGGCAGTGGCGGGTCCTTTCGCTCCATGTCGTCGGTGAAGTGCCCTTAAGACCCGGAGCGGAAGGACCCCCGCCACCGAAGACCCCAGAACCTCCGAAACCTCTGGGCTGCCCTGACTTCTACTATTAAAATGAGTAGCTGCTGGTTCCCATTTTGACTTTGGTTATCCTGCTGGAAACACTATGGAGAGAAAATGTTTTTAAACAAGAAATACTTTCCTATGAAAATCCTTTTAAAAACCTATATAACATACTGAAAAATAGTTGATAGAAAGTAATATCATGGTGGAGAGATTGAGTTTGAAATTTTGTAATGGAAGGAATATTGTACTGTGAAAAGCCTTAAAAACATATAGATTTTTAAAAGGCTTTTTCATAGTACAGTATTTCTGGTTCACACTTCAAAAGAATGCTTTTTTCCAATGGTATTTCCATCAAGAGAATTACAGGATAACCAAAATCAAGATAGGAGTCAGAGAGTCAACAGCAATTTGGTTTTTTTTTTAAAGGAGAATTTGTGGAACACGTTCAGTTTATTGAAACATTCTGCACCAAGGCCATTATTAGTTAAGACATGGTCCTTCAGCTGAGATTGACAAAGTAAGGATAATATACTGATACAACACAAGCAAGCTTGGATTTATCAGAAATAAAGGCTGGGTTGATGCACTGCTAACATCAGTTGTATTTGACATCAACTCTCTTTCTAAAGATTAGTAATGGGTGTCTGGAAATTCTATCCTTCCCTTCAAATATGATCCAGATTGAGAGGCCAAGGACAGTAGGGAAAACCTTACTCTCAAAACATCATAGGCTCTTTAATGTTCATGCACAGCATAAATAATCTCACTTGTTAAGGTTTTCTCTTAATGACCCATCCCAGTAAATTGCAGGAATCTACCTTTCAGTAATGAAGGACTGAATTGACCCTACCAAGATTTGAATCCATGGTTCAAGGTACTCTACTCATTTCAAAACAGATTCTTAAACCACTGAGCCACATCCCCTACTAATAGCTATGTTGGTTTTGTATGAATTTTGTGTTGTGACATCTCCCTACCAGTGATTATAAATGTCATATCAAAACAAGGGCATTGTAAACACAAAACAAAGAGTCCACTAATGCCAATAATAAAACTAAATCCAAGTTACATCTCTATTTTTAATATCTATTCACATTAGTGATTTACAGCCAAATCGGCTTAGTGAAGAATGATTCTTAAACTTTAAATGCAAGAACAATGAAGTAAGAAGCACTGTAAATGGTCGCTGAGATTACCTTGTATATGTGTTTTAGCTTCAAAATGCACCAAGCAAATAGAATTAGATGGTACGGGGGGGAAGAAGAGGGGAACAGCATAGTATATACTGATTAATGGAAGCTGTAGATATCTTACTGCTCTGTCTGCTTGGTTAGCTTTGCTTCAAATCTGATACAAATCTCATACTGCACAGCAAACCCAGAAATAGTCCATGTTCCTTTAAATTCAGGCAATGCATCACTTTCTATTATTCTGTGTCACATCAGTCTGTGACTGTAAAGGATGAGTTATGTGGACATGAACCAGCATGTGGGCCCAGTTCACACAAAACTGAGGTTTCACGAGAAAGTCAAATGCTAAGATGGAAAAAAAATACTGTTTTTTATTACAATATACATTGCTTATGTATAAAATCTTCCTGGGAAATGATTTCCTGTCTTACTCATTCTAATCACTGTATTTTTATTTTTGCTTAACGCAACCACTAGGTCAGTGTGTCTTCGCAGACATATTCTCACCACTGATTAATACCAGACATATCCGAATTTCTGAAAAAGGGCTGTCCACCAAATCTCTCTCTTTGGTTCTTGTGTCAAACACGCAAGAATGAGCAAGGCTTTGCAGATTGATTCCTATGGAATCTGAAGGCCTTATTCTCATTTACACTAAGGCTCTGTTATACTGCTTTAATAGGGGAAAGGGGCATTTAAGTGGGTGTAATTTAATTTAGCCCACTTTAAACACCCTTTAATACAGCCAAATGGGACTTAGTGTAACTGAGAATCCAGCACTCACACTCCAAAAGAGTCAATCTACAAAGCCTGAGCAGGGCTCTTCAAATCTTTGTCTCTTTCAGTCCTAAAATTGTATTTATTAAATTAATTATTTGAATAATGTAACTATGCTCTCCATCCCATAGCACTTGATTTTGTGGTTGAGACACTGGAGAGCTGGGTTCTATTCTTGGTTCTGCCAAAATATCATTGACTTCAACACTCTGTGCCTCAGCTTCCCCCTCTGTAAAATGGGAGCAATAATAATAACTGGAATTAATGCATAATACTAGTCTCCCTCAGTGTAATGTTGCAAGGCTACATTCTTTAATGCTTATAAAAACACTGAGAACTTTGAATAGAAATCAATAGAGTTACACCAGCAGAGAATGTGGCCCACTGTATCTTAAGTTACTAACCATTTAGAGGCAGGAACAAAAACTAAGCCAGACAAGCAAGGTGGCAAAGGAATCAACTGTTATATATTACAGACAAAACCAAAGTCATGAGCTCTGTCTGTGCTTCAGAGTTCCTTGACATCAGCAAAATACACATGCAAATAAAGTAGACTGAAGATGAGTGCAGTCAATGGCTTCAAACTTTTTGAAGTCCATATGGAAATTCACTTCAGATATGTCCCATCTTACACACAAGGTGTGAAAGGTGTGCAGGATGGAATGTTGGCAGTGAACAGGGCAAGAATCAAAGTTATCTGATTGCCTTTAACTGTGCGGTCTCATGTTACCTAGTACTTGATTGTATTTTTGTTGTAAAGTGTAACCTTAATTTTGAATTTCCAGGATAACATTTGCAATTTTGAGAAAACAAAAACATTCTCTTAAAAGGTTTTTATTCACCTTAAAGTAACACAATCTGATAATTGGAGCATCAACAGTGATTCCTATATTAGAAATGCTAAATGGGCTTTTTCAGTAATATCTCACTTGGCTGAGTTTTTGGGGGCTGTATTGTTTATCAAGTGCTTTAATTGCAAAGTGATCAGACTTACAGCCTTACAGTAAGTAAATGTATCTGAATGTACCTTCTCTTGTACTGATTATTACAACCTTAATGAATTTTCAGTTAATATTTATACACATATATGATAAACCCCCAAATATACAGAGATGGTGGAAGATGCATGTATAGAGCTAAATTAAGGTGCTAGTGCTGGTAACTTCAGTAGACATTGGTGGTCTCAACAATGTTTGATGCTCCATGGCCCATAGGATGTTATAAAATAGCTTGTCACAACTGACTGGCTTACACTGGTGGGCCTGATAGCCAAGTAGTAGCTCTATGATATGTAGAATGGGACTCAGGTTAATTTCTGCAATTTGACCGTTAAGCGGGGGTGTTCTCCTGGAAAAATGGGAAACATGTAACTGGAATCCCTTAGTAGAAACTACTTCCAAATTGGAGTATCAACATTCATTGGAATGTGATTAAGTGTCAATCCCAACCAGCTGTTCCCTCACTGTCCATGCAGTATATGAAGTCCAAAAACTCATCCTCTTGTTTTGGCTTGGCTTTATTAACAAACAAAACAAGTATGAGGTAAAAACATAAGATTAGTTCAATCCTTGACCCCAGGTTTGGCTGTTCCTAAAGTTCCTGCCAAAGGACAGCTCAGTCCATCGGTGCTGGAACTAGGGATGCTGCTGCACCCTCTGGCTTGAAATGACAGGTTTCAGAGTAGCAGCCGTGTTAGTCTGTATTCGCAAAAAGAAAAGGAGTACCCGTGGCACCTTAGAGACTAACAAATTTATTAGAGCATAAGCTTTCGTGAGCTACAGCTCACTTCATCGGATGCATTGAAATGGTTTCCCTCATACTCAGGGTTTACAGTTTCATTCAATGGCTCTCAGCACCCCCACCTATACAAATTGTTCACCCCAGGCTCAGTCCATACACTAGAGAGCCATATCTACTTCCTTACAAGCAAGGTCATGGGTTGCTTGTTTTAGTTCATCAACAGAACCCGCTTCTCTAGACAGGATCAACACCTACTCAGAGGGTGGGGGTAGGAATGTATTGGGCAAACACTGCCTGACAGTTACAAGGTGGAAGTCTCCTCACCTTAACAATTGTTTATCTGCCTTTCATTGCTTTGCATCACAATCTAATATAGTAATTTCATTTTAAATAAAAAAAATTAAAAGTCTTCACTGATGTCTCTTAACCGTGTTGCTCAACACCCACCAAATTGCTAACTATTGCACATCAATGCATTTTAGTTAAACATCTGTCTCCTCATTTGCTTCCTTGTCAAATCTGCAATTTATTTTTGAATAACTTTTCACTCTGCATCTGCACGCTCCATGACACAGGTAGAGAACACACCGAAAAGTGCTACACTTGTTCTTTAGAGAGCAAACATGTAGTGCAAATTCATGCTGCGAGGACTTGCAAAGTTCCTTGGGGTTACATACAGGTGTGAAACTGTTATGGTAATTTGCTAAAGCATATTTTAGAGAAATCACAGTATTATCCTGGCAACAATTAAACCATTTATGAAAAAGACTGATGTCTAACGCCCGTGTATTTGGCAGATGAAAGGTGGATATCACTAGACACTTTCTTTATTCACAAAAGCAGCACCAGGTATAACATTTTATAAGTAAATACTTGAATTTGATTTTGCACATTTAACTGTTCGTATATCTACTCTGTTTTGAGAGATAGATAACTAAAACAGGTCCTTTCTCCAGTTCATTTCACAGAAATAAATATTTACTTAGGGAAGGTGAAAACCAGAGTCTCTAGATTCTGAATAGTTAATAGAAAATAAAATTATCCATATTTTAAGTACATTCTATCTTCAACCTTACTGCATCCTCACAACAAATCTATTGAGTTGCCCTGACATAGTTACTGCAAAGGTTTTTCCTTTGCTGTCCCAAGGGCCCAATTGATTTATCTGCCAGAAGCCTAAAGCCCCAAAATAAGATAGCTTTGAGTTTACAGAGGTCATTTTTCATTGTCTAAAAAAAATTTCTAAACAAAAATCTCTCATCCTGTTAACCGCAGGGTCCTTATCTCCCCAGAGGCTACAAAGATCTGAAAAAAGCCATTTCAATTCTTTTATGAAGAAAGATAAAAGCAAGTTTTCGATTAGAAAGCCAAAGAAAAGCCTTCTTATTAAATGGTGGTAACAGTAACTAGTTGAAAAAGAAAAACTGTTCAAGGAATGGAGGGAAAGGAAATCATTATGCATGAAGTAAACACCATACATGAGACTGCCAAAACAATCTGAAACAATGACATTCGGGAAGAGCGGGGAAGTTCACAAGCCTTTGTAACTCATTATAGTTCATTTCCATCTATTAAAAAACCCTGCTTTATCAAGCATGTTTTCTTAGTTGTGTGTGCATAGCTTTATCAAGTACTATTAACTGCATATTACTGTAATTATGCATTCACACCCATCTTCTCTGATCTGTCATCATTCAAAGCACTTACCCAGAACTGGCTGGGTTTGGAGATGGCATGTAATTCCAGATTTAGAATAATAGATTTTGCAATGCTAAACTAAAAGTAGAATTATTGGAAGTTACTTCAAATTCCAAGTTTTTATAAAGCAAGATAAACAGAGACACTAATGATGATGCTTTGGGAAATTATCCAAAGCTCTGAAAGCAAAAGGTTTCTGCTGTTTGGAGAAACACTCAACATATGACTATGAGGTTGAAGTACCCTATTAGTGTTCTTCTTCCTCCTTTCTGCATGACATAAGAAGAGAAATGAGACAGGAGTGAGGCACTTTTTTTTTATTTCTTAATACACTCTAGCACTAAATAGTTAATCTACCAATTAAAATGTCAGTGTACCTAGAAAACCTCAGCCATAACTCCTTATGAGGAAAAAAAATCTTTGACATTAAATCTCAATTTTTTTTAAAAGAGCTAGTTCTTGGCTGATGCTCCCTTTTGATGATGGTATCCATTTCAAAATAGTGCTTTCAAAATGAAATGTACTTCCCTACATTCACACCATTTCCCCAGATTCTGAGCTGCAATCCTGCGTTTTAATAAGGATGAACATAGTTACACTTCTCTCCAAGAAGATAACATCCAGTCTTGGATTTACTTATGGATCATCACAGGTAAAATGTGTTAGTTAATGCTGTCTGCAGGGTGTCAGACTGATAGAGAGAGGTCTTTCTCAGTCTCCTAATTTGCTTAGAATAAGTTAGAGAAAAACGTGAAGTGGATTTCTCCTGTTTCCTCTCTACCCCATTTTCTCTCAGCGCATCCTTGAATATGGTGTATTGTTTTTTTTAAAAAAAAGCAGAATATTCATTTCTATCTGAGATCATATGGTGCTTCTGAGCTTTCACACATAATCTGACAGAATTCAGATTCTTCTGTCCCCAAAGTCATTTCATTTTCCCCCCCAAAAATGAAATTCAGTTAATGACAATGAATAGATTCTTTGTCTCAGGATTTTTTTGTTTATAACTAAGGTTAGTCTCTCAAATTGTGAGGGGTCTAACTAGTAAAAACCCAGGGTGAAATCCTGACCCCACTGAAGTCAATGGGAATTTTCCAATTGACTTCAGTGATGCCAAAAATTTACCCCCAACATGTAGCTTTGGAATTTTGATAAGTACAGCAGACACAGTTTAATTTATGTGGCCATCTTCTTTACATATTTTTAATATTCTCTGTGCATGAACTTGTACTTGTTTCAATACCTATATGACAGAGATATGTATCTTTAATTTTTAAAAAACTTAAGAAAATTATATTTGAACTACACTACAATTCTATGCTGAAGTGATTACATTTCATAATTAAATATGGCATTGTTGGCCAGATGTCTGTATTTTAACAGAACACTACCCTTCTCGATCTAATTCCCTTCTGCAGTTAATGGAAATACTCCCATTGGCTGTAACAGAAATTGGATCGGCCCTAAACATTTCATAATCTCTTATCCACTTCTGGACCTAGAGATATATGATATAGTTCATGACAATTTCATTGATTTCACTGTTAGGTAGAGACTTAAAATATTCAGAATCTGTAGGAAAATATATGCTCCATTACAAATGTCATTTTGTAGAAACGGAAATGAATTTTATTATTTTATCATCAGTTTGTAAATTGTTTTGGCTGTGAAATCCTAAAACCAGATGATTTTGTATTGTGTTTTAGCTTTCCCAGATTAAATCTTAATGTTCTTCACTGGGACCACCTCCTGTTTAAACACAATATTTGCTACTACGGCCGAGATTCACCTGCTTTGGAGATCTCTACCAAATACAAGAAAATACATTTTCAAATCCAGAAGGATTTCTACAGTAATGCAAGATATTGATCATTGCATTGTTTTCAGCAGTAGCTTGCTTCTGTGTCCATTCCTTTAGAGCAGTAATTCTCAAACTTTTGTACTGGTGACCCCCTTTCACATAGGGAGCCTCTGAGTGCGACCCCCCCATCCATTAAAAACACTTTTTTATACATTTAACACTATTATAAATGCTGGAGGCAAAGCGGGACTTGGTGTGGAGACTGACAGCTCGCTACCCCCCCATGTAATATCCTCGCGAGTCCCAACCCCCAGTTTGAGAACCCCTGTTTTAGAGTTCTGGGAAATCCAGTGGATTAATAGTGGGATGCTACAAGCTGATAAGAAAGTACTGTATGTATTTTACTAAATGTTGTTATATCATTCAGTCTCCTAAGAGGCAACAGAAGATATTTTGTCCCCTTGGTTTTCATTCAAACCACCGGTTGTGCTCATTACAGGCTAGTAGAGTCCAATTGTGAAATATTAAAAACCCCAATGGAAATTACGCAGCTTACACTCACAGACATCATCTCTTTGCTCATCTCAACACTCACATACAGATACACTTTACTTTTTATTTACCAGCCTTATGCACCCTGACTGGTACCTTGCTACACAGCACAATTATCTTTTCAAGGATAAAGAGTTAAGTTTTCAAAACTGGACATGCCATGGAAGTACATGAAAAATACAACAGAAGCGCACATGTGAAAGATGCAACTGCCACGTGCAGAAATATATGCCCAAGATGGGCTGTAAAAATATGTTCTGTATATTGGCACCCTGTTGAAGGAGTAACTATCTCTATACCATGGAAAAATGAAACTATTGTTGTCATACATTCACTGTTTTCACAGGAAAGTTTTGTTCCCACTTCCATTAAGCTTCGGCAAATTAAATTGACCAAGGAATTTTAAAGATTATAAATAAACAATTTTAGCTGATGAAGATGCCTCTAGGTTTTTTAATTAAAAGACAGAAGTAATATCCTGCAGGGATCAAATTGATACCTAACAATAAGCAGCAATTCCATTATGGACATCACAGATGGACACATTTCACATTAGCTGATGGCAAACTGAGATCATTGTTAGCAGATTTGAAAATCACATACAGGAGCCTTTACAAGTTACATCCCAAATTTTCTCTCTCTCGCTCTCTGTTTCTAAGGCTATCACTATGACTAAAATCTAGTTTATCAACAGGCTTATTTCAATCCACAGTAACATTCAGGTATTGTTCTAAGAATAATCCAATATCCTCCACCAAAGCCTCTGTGTGGGGGACCAATACAATACCAGAGATGGAGGATTATTTCCTCCTGTCAGCCTAGAGGAAGGTACAAGGCAATTCTTGCGAGAGCTGTTTTCATAGCCCAAGAACTATAGTAATCACTGGTGGGAGGACTGCAAGGGAGGGAGAGAGGGGAGAAACCCTGCTTCCAACACAGTTGGAATGATTTTGTTCCCTGGCAGGTAGTGCTGCTCCCCCTGCTGCAACACCAAAGGCAGCGCATTGCAGAGCGGCAGGTTTCCTCCCCGCGCCCACAGAGGATGGCAGTGATGGAGGATCTGGGGCTGTGGCTGCTGGCAGGGGCAGTGCAGCCTCTCTGGGGCTCCCTGTTTGGCTCCGGGGTACCAGGTGGAAGGGGAGATCCTAAGGAGATGACTCTGGGGGTTACTGGCTTAGGGGCAGCCTGTGGAATGGCCTTGCCCCCCCTCACACACACATAGAGATTATGTAAGTTATACAAAGAAAACTCAATAAATACATATTTCTAATTATATGTTTGTTTTGTCACTTTTTGGTAGGCTGCAGAATTGCTGTTTTAGTTAGCTCATAAAGCTGATACTATTCAGTAAGATTTCAAGGAATGTTAGTATATTGTGTAGACTTCACCCTTCCGCCTGAGCCCCAAGTGGCACCCCGGATCACTGGAGCCAAAGGCATGGCACTCCCTAAATTAATCTGATCCACAAGTTTCACGGACTCACAAACCAGACCCACAGAACACACCCAATCATCCCAGCCTGCTCATAGTGGGCCCAACGAAGAAAAAAGCTGTACAACTCAGTCAAAGTGTGCACAGCATGCTGCCAAGTCTGTCTGCAGAGGCTATCCACCTCAGAGTCTTTTTGCCCCCTTACTGCCTCTGCAGAGAGGAGACCAGAAAATGGTGTACTCTGGCTCCAATCCTGCAGTCTTTTCTTACTCTCACTCGGACAACACTCACTAAAGTCAACAGACATTTTGCCTGCAGATACTTAAGCAACTGAGTAGTGTGACAAAGCTCTGTCTTTGCCTCCGTGGGTCCCACGTTTCCTGGCGGATTTCGCTAGCCTCAGAGGCTCACTGTGACCTTCCACGTAACCCTTCTCTCTCTAGGGTCAAGGGTCCACAGTCTATTGAGCTATTTTCATCATAAGCCAGTGAGGGAGGTGAGGAGAAGTTATCCTTCCTTGCACAGTCTCTGTTGTCTCCCAGTCTCAGTGATTAATCAGGGGGCAAAGGTGGGGAGAGGGAACCCGGGCCCACCCTCTACTCCGGGCTCCACCCCAGGGACCTTTATAGTATCAGCTATGGTAGCTGACCTTTTAGAAACATAACATGTACAATTCCCTGGGCTACTTCCCCCATAGCAGCCCTCACTTCCTCAAGCTCCACTTCACCCTTACCTCAGGCCTCCTTCCTTGTGCCTGATATGGTATGTACTACTCAGTCTCTCCAACCGCGCAACTTCTTCCCACAGCTCCTGACACACACACCCACCTGACTGATTGGGAGGCTTTTAACTAGTTTCAGCCAGCCCCTGATTGGCATCAGGTGTCCCAATCAACATAGCCTTCTCCCTGCTTTCTGGAAAGTTCTTAATTGGCCCCAGGTGTCTTAATTGACCTGGAGAAGCTGCCATTTAACTTATCCTGGCACCAGGGATTTGTTTAGCCTGGAGCGAATCTCTCTCTCTCTCCCTCCCACTGCTCTCCCATAGCCTTCTAGCTTGGAGGGAGGTGGGAAGCTGCTACTCCTGCTGCTACTAGACCCTAAGCTCTCCCTGCTGCTCCAGCTGCTCCCCTGGCTGGGCCAGACACCCCCATTCTCTGCTACTTGGCTGCTGGACCCCCCACTCTTGGGTGCTGCTACTACTTCAACTGCAGCCCCGGGGGGCTGCTAGCCCACTCCCCAGAGAGGAGGAGTGAGGGACCCCAGCCACTGCTGTTGTGGATACCACCACCAGCACCACCACCTGAGAAGGTCCTTTCTGCCTGCCTGGACTACCACCTGGAGTTCCTGGAGCTGCTGCTGCTGCAGAGGCCACTGCCTGGAGCTGCTGAAGCCTGAGGAGAAGAAGAAGAGGATCATCTGCCAGTGGGGCAGCACCTAGAGACTTTGCAGACCACCGTGGAGGGGGCCCTAAGACTGAGTAATTTTTCAAACTGTGCTCTTGTGGTGGGGGTTTTGACTGTGTTTGTAGGGACACAGGGGGTGTGGCGTGGAGCTGCCCCCCGATCCATCTGAGTGTCCCCCCCCAACCCCCACCACTATTACCACCACCGCTGCCCCCTCCACCACCCCCACTGGCTGTATACCATCTGCCTCAGCTCCTGCCTCTGGACTCAGCTGCTTGCTTCGCTTGCCACGCCCTATTTCCACCCTTTGGGCCAGAAGCAGCAGCCAACTTAAAAAGACTTGTGCAAGTGCACATGGGCACATGTGCCCCCCCCCGGACTGCCTAACCCCCAGCTTTGCCCTTTACTACTGCCCCATTTGCCACTTGCTTTGCCTCCTCTTCTGCCCCAGCCCCCCTTACTAGCTTCAGTTTGTTTGCCTGCCCCGCCCATTTCCTTCCGCAGCCTTTGTTTGTTTGCCCCGCCCCAGCCTCTGAAGCTAGCCCCTTGGTTTCCCTGTTCTACCCCCAGACCGCTTAGCCCCTCGCTCCATGTGCCCATGCCCCCTACCATGCGCTTGTGCAATTCCCCATTTTACTTGCAACCCTCTTCACTGCACCCTCAACGTTGTTGTATCCCCCCCTCCCGCAGTGCACCAAGAGGAGCCGGAATTCCACCTTGTGTCGGTGATTGACCCCTAACCCCTGATTGCCCCTCATCCAGCCCACCCCTTTTGGCGCCCTCCTCCCCTACCTGCAGCCTCGCGGGGAGGAGTGGTCGACCTGCTTCCCCTCTCCCCTCCTCCTTTTGGTGTCCCCCCTTTCCTCCTTGCTCACGATGGCGGGGGATGAGACGGGTGAGACCCCTCCAGTAGCCCGAGCTCCCCCTCCCCCGCCTACCCATCTGTCACCCCCCCAAGCTTCTACCTCCGCTGCCAAACCATCTGCCATCGCCTCCACTGGGGCACCAGCAGAGACGGGCACCGGGGTGACCTCCACTGCTGCCACGTCTATCACCCCCTCAGATTGGGGGGAGTCCTCCCAGCCGGCGGGAAGGGCCAGGGGAAGAAGAAGGGGAAGGGCCCCGCTAAAAAGACCAGGCCCTCCATGGCAGGGGCTGCCCCCAATGCCCCGGCCCCATCTCCAGTTGGGGCGCCCCTCCCCGCTGTTCCCTCCACCAGCTCTGCAGGTGTCCCTCCCCCGGCCCCCAGAGCATACGCCCAGGTGGCGGCAGCCTGCCCGCCTGCCGCTACATCATTTCTCCAGCCCACCGCCTCCGCTACCATCTATAGCGGACGGGGCCCCTTTCCCACCATGACCAGGAAGTACGGCATCCGTTGCCTCCTTGTGCCCGCCTCACCCCACGTGGAGACCTATGTGCGGGCATTGATGAGGGTGGTGGGGCCCACGGCCATTATGGCAGCCTCCAAAATGTATGGCAAGGTCGTCTTCTTCTTAGCATCGGAGGCCGCCGCCCAGGAGGCGGTGGAGAAGGGCCTGGCGGTGGGGGGCGTGTTCGTCCCCTTAGAGCCGCTAGAGGACCTGGGCGTCCGCCTGATCCTGACCTCCGTCCCTCCATTTCTCCCCAATGCCGCCCTGTTACCTGCCCTCTCTACCTTGGGGAAGCCCATCTCTGTCATCAGCCCTCTCCCGTTGGGCTGCAAAGACCCCGCCCTCCGTCATGTCCTCTCCTTCCGCTGGCAAGTGCAGCTTCAACTGCCGCCGGCGGCGTGCGACGGAGAGGCACCGGAGGGGTCCTTCCTAGTCCCCTACCAGGGGGCCCATTACCGGGTGCATTATTCCATGGGGGAGGCCTGGTGCTACCTCTGCCGGGCGATGGGGCATGTCCGGAGGGACAGCCCCCTGGCCCGGGAAGAAGGGGCATCCAGGACCCCCGAGCCCCGGCAGGGCATCGGCCCCGTCATCGCCGACGCCCCTGGCTGCCCGGTGCCCAAAACCGCCCCTCCTCCTTCCCAGTCCACCATTGCTCCCGCTCAGGCCCAAGGGGCACCTCCCCCACTATGCCCAGATGAGCGGGAGAGCCCCACCCCCCCTGCTTGCAATCTGACGGGGCCTGTGGAGGAGGGTGCGGCAGGGACACCACCAAGCATGGGAAAGGGGAATCTTCCCTCCCTTGTGCTGCCCCACCGTTACCCCCTCGAGTCCCTGAGCCATCGCCTCTGCCCCCTAACACAACCCCTGCTAGCCAGCCCCTGGTTGATGCCATGGAGGGCTGGGCCCTAGTCCAGGGGAAGCGGGGCAAGCGGAAGGCTCGAGCTCCCATCTGATGCGGAGGCCCCCCAGAAGACCAGGAAGGGGGGCACCAATGCCGAGCCTTCCGCTCTACCCACGGGTGTGTTCCATCCACCAGAGCCGGCTGAGGAAAACGTGGCAGCACTGAGAGGCAGTATCTCCTCTCCACGGGAGTCCCTCCCCTCCAAGACCCCCGAGGCACCATCTGAAACCCCAGTGTGCCCTGAAGCAACCATCACATCAGGTGCCGGCGGGGAGAATCCCGGGGTAGCGGAAAACAATTTCCCGTCTATATATGAGGAGATCGAGGCCCTGGGTCTGACCCCGGTCACCCAGGGGGAAAATGATCCTATGCCAGCGGGCCTCGATCTGGGCAACTTCACTCCAGGCCCCCTTTCCCCATGTTCCCTCCCCCTAACCGTTGCTTCTGCTCCCACCTCCGAGGAGCCCCTGGACTCCTCCATCAACCCGGCTGCAGAGGGCACCCCGTTGAGAGCCGCCGAGCCAGTTGAGGCGATGGCCAGTGCCACGCGGCTGGAACCTGAGCCACCAGGGGCACCCCTTGCTGGTGAGGAGCATTCGACCTCCTTTCCGGGAGAGGACCCTACAGAAGAAAGTCCACCTCCTGATGCCGTGGCTGCCAAATCCACCAGACAGCTTGTACCCGGCCTCAGTGAGAGTCCTCTCCCAACTCAGACTCTCACCTCTACCCCTGCCCCTGCCCTTATCCCGCCCACCTCCCGAGATATTATTGCCACCCCTGGGACTGTCTCCTTCCCCTTTCCAACAGATGACTCCCAGGGAGTGGCCTTTGTGTTTACCTGTCCCGACCCACCAGGGGCTGCTATCCTCCCTCTGCCGCCCCCTATCGCCCCAGCATTCAGGTCAACCCATCAAGAGCCCCGTCGGGGGTCCGCACCCTGTCTGCCCATCTCGCTGGGCCAGGGGGCTGTACCAAGGGCCCCATCGGGGAGCAACCAGACCATAACCCCAGCCCCCCATGCGCTGCAAAAGGAGTTGCGGGAGTTCCTAGAAGACGTCCGTGGCTCCCGCAACAAAGTCCAGCTTGCCCTCCAGCGATGGGGGGACTTTAATCAAATCCTCCGGGCAGCAAGGGCCCTCATGGGGGAGGGTAAAAGGACCGGGAGGCAGGGCGCCGCGGCCTACCAGCGGGTCCGCCACTTCCGTGACTCCTTACTCACCTATGAGGTGGGTCACAGACTGCTGCGCGGCCCGCCGGGAGCCACGAGCATCCTTGCCGGTGAGGATCCCCCCCAGCCCTCCTCATGGCACCCTTTACCATCGCAACATTGAACACCCATGGCTGTAGGATGGGTCTCCGCAGGTCCCAAGCGCTCTCCTTCCTTCGAGAGGGGAGGTACTCTGTGGTTTTCCTGCAGGAGACCCATACGGATCCTACCGCCGAAGACAGCTGGCGGCTGGATTGGGGGAACAGGGTCTACTTTAGCCACCTCACAGTTCATACGGCTGGAGTGGCGACCCTGTTCTCCCCCGACCTACGGCCCGAGGTGCTGGGGGTCGCCGAGGCTGTGCCGGGTCGCCTGCTGCACCTCCGGGTCCGCATGGAGGGGCTCGTAGTCAACCTCGTCAACATCTATGCCCCATCAGCGAGCCCGGAGCGGCTGCAATACTATCAGCAGGCGTCTGCCTTCCTCGGCACCTTGGATTCTCAGGAGTGCCTGGTCCTGGGAGGGGACTTTAACATCACCCTTGAGGAGCGGGACCGCTCGGGGACCGAGCAGAGCCCGGCCGCCGTCGCCGTCCTCCAGGAGATAGTCGAACACCACTCCCTGGTGGACGTCTGGTGCGACCACAACCCGGATGACACTTCCACGTTCACCTTTGTCCGGGTGGAGGCCCATCAGTCACGCCACTCCCGGTTGGACCGCATTTATTTATCACGCTTTCATCTTTCACGAGCCCACTCCTCCAGCATCCGGCCGGCCCCATTTTCTGACCATCATATAGCCACCATGACAGCCTCCCTCTGCGCGGAGAGGCCGGGGCCAGCCTATTGGCATTTTAACAACAGCTTGCTGGAGGATGCAGGCTTCGTGGTGTCCTTCCGAGAGTTCTGGCTGGCCTGGCGAGGGCAGCGGCGTGCCTTTCCCTCGGCGCGGCGGTGATGGGACTTAGGGAAGGTGCGCGCCCGGCTCTTCTGCCGTGACTACACCCGGGGCGCCAGCCGACGGAGGGATGCGGCGATAGAGCAGTTGGAACGGGAGGTCTTAGAGCTGGAGAGGCATCTGGCCGCCAGCCCCGAGGATCCACCCCTCTGCGGAGCGTGCCGGGAGAAGCGGGAGGAGCTCCGGACCCTCGAGGACCATCGGGCCTGGGGTGCCTTTGTTCGATCCCGCATCCGTCTCCTTCGGGAGATGGATTGCGGCTCCCGCTTCTTCTACGCCTGGAGAAAAAGACGGAGGCTAAGAAACATATCATCTGCCTACTGGCAGAAAATGGCACCCCCCTCACGGATCCGGTGGAGATGTGCCAGAGGGCGAGAGCCTTCTACGCAAGCCTTTTCTCCCCGGATCCGACCGATCCTAACGCTTGCAGAGTGCTTTGGGAGGAGCTCCCGACGGTCAGCGTGGGCGACCGAGACCGTCTAGAGCTGCCTCTCACTCTGGCTGAGTTCTCGGAAGCCCTCCATCGCATGCCCACCAATAAATCTCCGGGCATGGACGGGCTGACCGTGGAGTTCTACCGCGTGTTCTGGGACGTCCTGGGCCCAGACCTAGTCACCGTCTGGGCCGAGTCTTTGCAGAGTGGCGTCCTCCCTCTTTCGTGCAGGCGAGCCGTGCTCACCTTATTGCCGAAGAAGGGGGACCTCCGCGATTTACGAAATTGGCGTCCCGTCTCGCTCCTCAGCACGAACTACAAAATCGTGGCAAAAGCCATCTCCCTGAGGCTAGGGTCCGTGCTGGCGGACGTGGTCCACCCAGACCAGATCTACACCGTCCCGGGCCGCAGCATCTTCGACAAGCTATATCTGGTCCGGGACCTATTGGAACTTGGGTGTAGGGATGGTCTGTCGTTCGCCCTCCTGTCCTTCGAATGGGAGAAGGCGTTCGACAGGGTGGATCACGGGTATCTCCTGAGCACTCTGCAGGCGTTTGGATTCGGACCCAGGTTTGTGAATTTTCTCCGGGTGCTGTACGCTTCCGCAGAGTGTCTGGTAAGGCTCAACTGGACCCTGACCGAACCGGTCAACTTCGGGCGAGGAGTACGGCAGGGGTGCCCCCTCTCAGGCCAGCTGTACGCTCTGGCGATCGAGCCCTTCCTCTGTCTCCTCCGAAGAAGGTTGACAGGGTTGGTGCTGAGGGAGCCGGAGCTGCGGCTGGTCCTGTCGGCGTACGCTGATGACGTGCTCCTTGTGGTCCAGGACCCGGGTGACTTGGTGCGGGTGGAGGCTTGCCAGGCCATCTATTCAGCAGCCTCCTCTGCGCGGGTCAACTGCGTCAAGAGCTCTGGCTTGGTGGTAGGGGACTGGCGGCAGGCGAGCTCCCTCCTACCCATGCTTCAGGCCATCCGGTGGAGCACAGGTCCGCTGCTCTATCTGGGCGTTTACCTTTCTGCCACGCATCCCTCTCCTCCGGAAAACTGGCAGAATTTAGAGGGCGGGGTGATAGAGCGGCTCCGGAAATGGACAGAACTACTCCGGTGCCTCTCCCTTCGAGCGGGAGCGCTAGTGCTTAATCAACTAGTCCTGTCTATGCTCTGGTACCGGCTCAACACCCTGGTCCCGGCCCCGGCTTTCCTGACCAACCTCCGGCCATCGATTCTGGAGTTCTTTTGGTCAGGACTGCACTGGGTCCCTGCAGGGGTTCTCCATCTACCTCTGGAGGAAGGAGGGCAGGGCCTAAAATGTCTGCTTACTCAGGTCCATGTCTTCCGCCTCCAGACCCTGCAGAGGCTCCTTTATGGTGCAGGTAGTCCGGCGTGGAGCATACTGGCGCACGCCTTCCTGCGCCGCTTCCGAGGGCTCCGATACGACCGGCAGCTCCGTTATCTCCATCCGAGAGGTCTTCCGCGAGACCTCTCCGGGCTGCCGGTCTTCTACCAGGACCTCCTCCGGACCTGGAAACTCTTTACAATGACCAGGTCCGTGGCGGCCACCGAAGGGGCAGATCTCCTCGCGGATCCCCTGCTACACAACCCCCAGTTCCGTCTGCAGGTGGCGGAGTCCCGCTCGGTGCGCCAGAGTTTGGTCCTGGCAGAGGTCACAAGCGTCGGAGACCTCCTGGACTATGACCGGGGAGACTGGCTGGATCCCCTAACCTTCGCTCAGCGCATGGGGCTTTCCAGACCTTGTACTCCCCGGCGCATACTTCAGGAGGTGAAGGCCGCTTTGCCGCCCGCTGCTCGGGTTTATCTCGACCAGGTCCTGCACGAGGGCACGCCCCGCCCACCCACTACCCCAGGCCCGCCGGACCTTTTAATTGGACCCCTGCCCCACGGACCCAACCAACCCCTTCACCCCTTCACTAGAAGCCGGCTGCACGAGATGCAGCCGGTCTGCTTTCAAACCGCACCAAGAAAACATCTCTACACGCTCGTGCTCCACACCCTTCACGCCCGCATCCTCGTGTCCCGCCCCGATACAAAATGGCGGGACTTCCTGCCACCTTTGGAGGATGAGGAGCCCCGGTGGGCCAGCCTATATTCCACCTTAGTCCCAAGGCCCGCCGGGGATGTCAGTTGGCGGCTCCTTCACGGAGCCGTGAGCACGGGCGTGTACTTGGTGCGGTTCTTTTCAATCCCAGACACCTGCCCCTTTTGCGGCGTGAGGGATACCCTGGCACATGTATACTTGGAGTGTGCCAGGCTGCAGCCCCTATTCCGGCTCCTCGCCAATATTTTATTACGTTTTTGGTTGCACTTCTCCCCTCACCTTCTCATTTATGCACTCCCTATCCGTAGCCCCACAAAGTCATGGAATCTCCTGGTCAACCTCCTCCTGGCCCTAGCTAAAATGGCCATCTACAAAACCAGAGTGAGGAAGTTGGCCGATGGAGTCTCCTGTGACTGTAGGGCCTATTTCCGATCCTCGGTCCGTTCACGTATCCAGGCAGAGTTCCTCTGGGCGGCGTCCTCTGACTCCCTTGACGCCTTTGAGGAGCAGTGGGCGCTGTCCGGGGTTCTCTGCTCCGTGTCCCCGTCCGGTTCCCTTCGTTTGACCCTTTGACCGCACTCCTATACCTGTTGTTTTATTAGTTGTCCCCCGGAATTTTTTGGGCATCTAGGTCCTGTGGATCCCCCTTTTAGGCTGGGGGGGATCCTTTAGCAGTGGACGGGCTTCGCCCGCCCACTTCCCGGATCCCAGTAAGACTACTTTTCTATAGCCATCAGGCCTTGCCCCGTCAATAATAGTAACTTTTCTCATGTGATTTGTCCCACATAAGTCAATATCCCATTGAATTCAAGGAACTACTCCCATGAGAAAAGTCATGCTGTCAAAGTATTTTCTGGAGCAAGCAAGGATTGAATGAGCTGGCCTGTGTGTGTGTTCCTCTTGTTATACAAATGGAAGAGCAATCCATGAATGAAATTTACTAAGCTTTGTATATTTTTAGACATGTTTGAGGCTGTAGGTTTGACCCATAGATTTATCCAGTTCAACTTGTCAATAAAAATAATTTGGAAAAGCATTTTATTCCTTCAAAGTGCAAATATAAAATCTAAAACATCAGTTTGGATGTGACAGCACAAAATCTCGAGTCTATGAGCAAAAGAAGAAAGGTAACTTTTCAGGGATTTAGAAGTCTTCAGAATACATACAAATTAAATTATTTTAATCAAAAAAAGATTTACAATATGTAGTACACTACAACTTTATAATACTTTGCATATTCACTGCTGAGTTTTGATTACTGATCTTACAAATAAACTAAAGCCGAAAAGCATACAGTGCAAACCACTATTGAAAGGGAGCATTTACTGATGTTATAACTTCTATTTAAGGAATGTGTGACTAACCTCAGAGAATGCAGAACTAAAAATGTACACTAATACTCTGAAAACTGCAGTAGAAGTTTAGCATTCAAAAGCCATGTGATTGCAAGCATCAGTGCACAAACAAATGTCCCCATCTTCAATACCCATTGAGTGATTACTACAGGCTGTGTAAGTAAAGCAGTTTTGTCACACAAAAAGGCACACCCATTATACATAGGGTGTGGGCAAAATAATTGTATGCTAATTTTGATTAATTCTCTGCAGGGAATATATAGGAGATGTGGGCCTGATTTTCAGACATACTGAGCAGCCAAAACTCCCACTGAAGTCATCAAGAGTTGTGGGACTCAGCACCTATGAATATCAGATCTTTAAGTGTTAAACAACAGTCTATGATCCTGCAATGAACTGCAAGTGGATGAGCCTCTCTAAATGTGTGGAGTCCAATTAGCTTCAATGCACAGAGCTCTTTGCAGGATAAGCAGCACCATAGAACATACAGTATGTTTTGTAACTATTACTACATACTCTATCTTCCATATGTTCTAAAACATGGCTCTCTTTAAAGTGCTTTTGAGTTACACAAACTTTAAATAAACAAACAAAAAATAGAGCCATGCTATTAGTTACTCAAACAGAAAATGTATGAAAGATATAAATGGCTCTATTTCTTTTTAAAGCTGTATAACTCAATGACAGTTAAAATAGTATGATATTATTGAACATCTGTTCTTGTTAGATGTTATAACACTTATAAGACATATTGTACAATATGTTATACTACTATGGTTATTTGTTTTTGCGTTTTAAACGTGAAGGCAATAAAGCACAACCAAAACAAAGATCCCTGGCAGAGACTTTGCATTTACAAATGTAAAATCTACAATGCCAAAACACAAACGGAACAAGACATCTGAATTGGAGCTGTGAATAAGAACTAAACAAAATAAAGTTAGGTATGAGTGAAACTTGTAACCAGGGACCAAAAAAAAAAAAAAAAAGGAAGGAAGGAAAAGAAAGGAAAGCAGAAAGCAAATACCCTCTTTTTACATCCAAATAGTCCTGAGAATAATAACGTGCTAGTTTTTCAAATCCAAGTAGCTATTGAAGATTGTAATGATTTCAGTCTAAAAAGGAATGCTGGAAAGAATTTTAGGAGATTGCCAGCTCCCACTGTGCAGAAACATTGTGTCATTGCATGCTGGTGTAATAGAGACAGACAAAAGAAATACTTCAAGAAAAGAAGTGGGGAAGCACTGGATGATGTATTTTCCCAGAAAACCCAGTTACAGTTTTACCAATCACACACACACACACACACGAGAGAGAGAGAGAGAGAGCCATTGGTAAAACTGTAACTGGGTTTTCTGGAAAAATACACACACACACACACACACACACACACACACACACACACAGGAATTGTTTTGCCATAAACCATAAATTCAAACTCATGATCTATTAAATTTAAAGTAGAAAATCTACAAGCTTTACAATAGCACTTCATGATGGTTTCATTTGCCAGAAAACATAGCAGCAATTCACCATCATAAATTATGCTCACTGTGACAACTTTTCCTGTGATTTTTATATCTACACAGGCACACAAACCTAGAAGACTAGCATAACGTTGAGATCAAATTGTTAGCACTTCTCTGTTGACCCTGGTTATACAAGGAAATGTGTAACAAGTCAAGAGCTAAGTTAATGCTGCTTCTGTTTGTTGCTTGTCTTCCTCAGTTTATTAGCTTGCTTTTTTTTTTAAAAAAAAATCAACATAGGAAGATCTACAAACAAGATGTATGCTAATTAAAGTGAAATTACTCAGCATACTTTAGTTTACAAAGACTGAAGCCTAAATCATCATTTTAAGATGTTCAAAGTTGTATAAAAAGGCCAATAATAATTACACTTTATTTATTGCAAATGTTTTACATGTAAAATTTTTATGAGATGGGGAAAAATACTAGTTTATAAGTACTTGCTAGAAATTATTGTTTCCAGAAAAAATGATTTGGTTGCTTCTTCGTCACTATCCCCAGTCACTACCCTCCATCTTTATCAATGTATGATACAGAGAAGAATAACCTACCTCCTTTTTAATCTAGGGCCAATGAAGGTGAGGTGGAAGGGGAGACACAAGGCAAACCTTTTCTAACATAGAAAGTAGGAGCATCCTAGGATGAAAAAGCTGAGCCCCACCTCCACTTGACTTGAAACAGGTTGGGGTGGGGGAAGAAGGAGATATCTTCCAAGACAGGAGGGGATAGAAGGAGAAACAAGGCAGCCACTTTTCAACACTGGAGAATAGAGCACATGATTTATTTTGATAAAATGCAAAATAAAAGAGGATTTATGTCCATAGTCAAACAGCTAGACATAACACACTGGGCAACTTCCTCCTTCATCTCTAAGCCATTGTTGCTTTCTCTAAAATCAGATGTCTAGATGTTTATAATACTTTTAATTAAGTAAATTTCATAATTAAGATCTTAGAGAAGGAATCAGGCATAGAAATTATAACAGCTGGAACTGCATAAAAGTTCTGAAAGAAGATAGCCAGGTGGTTGGTTCACTGACATCCAGGATCCCAGCCCCAGTTTCCATCTCTTGCTCTCCCCTAGTAGTAGGGATGGACTCTAATGGAGTCCTATCGAATACTGATCAATCAAATGGACAGTGGCTGGGACAAAGGAGATTAGGGATGGGAACCTCTATGTATATCTGAGATGCAGAGGACCACATAAGAAATTAATAATCAATTGTCAGCCAGAGAAATTACTTGGATACAAGGGCAAAAAATACTTTCAGTGACTTGTCTGAAGCTTCATATCCCTTTGAGGCTTCTCTCAGCTGCTGTCTGAGATAAACTTACATCATGCTAAGAAAATTCTTTTTATTTCAAGAGGTGCTGATGAACTCCTCAGGGGAGAAGACCATGAGGTACAGCTGAGCAGTGATATCATACCCTGACAACAAAGATACACTGATTACAGAAACAGGAAGCCTGAAGTTCAATAAACAATTAAGTAGCTACATAAAAAAGGTACTGTACAAACCACACACTTCATGATCATATTTAATAAAATATGTATGTAACCATGTTTGTCCATTTCCCCTACATCCAATTCACTCTGCTCCCACGTGAACAAAGCATGTCCCCAAAAGTCTATCCCCATTGACTATTTACATGCTGAAATTTACTCATGAGCATAAAAGTGTTTAATTTTAAACATGTGCTTAAGGGCTGTACTGTATAGGGATGAACTGGTGAATTTGGAGCCTCTGTTTGCTTGTGTCACTCATTTGTTGCATCTTGATTTAAATCAGGCCCCAGTTCTGCAAACATTTATGTACATGAGTATCTTTTGATGCCTGAATAGTCCCACTAAGTACATATTCCATACATTTAAATTTGTATCATAATCGGTTAAATTAACAACAGTATTCGATAGGAACACCCATATTTGTAAATGTTTGAAGAATCAGTATAACCTCATCAGAACAGGAAGAGTCTCTGACAGTGGAGCTCCAAGCCTCATTGTGACTTGTTGGGGTCTACATAAATATTAGTAATGATAATAATATTAATAGTTCTGAGATTTTAACAATGGCACTTTAATGTTCTATTAACATCTTTTTGTAGGAATTACTTAGGATTTTAAAAACAGGAGAAAAATCCCAATGGAACAAACAGAAACATAATAGGATACTGCTGCCACTAATGTCTATGGCAACTGAGAGGAATTCCATTCATTTCACCGGAAATCAGATCTTCCATTTCTGGTACCTGAGCTTACGTATCTTTTGCCTTCAGCTCTCCTACATGGCATTGACTGCATAATATCATTAAAAAAATGAACCTCCAAAACACAGTCTTGGACTGTAAGAAAGGTTTCTGTGTTTTTATTTAAACTCAGATTTCAAACACAGACACAAGGATTTTATTTTTATTTTACTACATAAGGGGACTGAATAACTTCTGATGCTCACAGAACACTTCATGTGATATTTAGCAACAAAGAGGGAGGTGCTGTCAGCCCAGAATTCACAAGAACAGGAGCCAGCTGAATTTATGACATACTGTGGGAAAATTACCTCACAGTCTACTTTTGCTGATTGTTCCTTATGCTGACACTACTGATGCCCTGAAAGTTGCTGTGCTCACATCCTCTGCTGCTGGTGTCAAAGAACACTCTTAATCTTCACATACCAAGATGAGGAAAACCTATTGCAATGCCCAAAAGACCTAACTCCTGTCAAATATATTCACTTAACACTAGCAGTTTGGTCTACGGCACTAGAGAGTCTTGAAGAGAGGGTGTGAGGGAGGATGGGGAGGGAGAGAGAAACAGGCAGTGGCTTTAACACAAAATCCTGTCAGTGCCTCTTTGCCATCTCTATTTAAAACACACTTATGGGAATATTGAACCCTGATCACAGACATATATAGGCCCTGATTCTGCAATAATATCATACGGTGCATGAAGGGAACTCCACTGAAGTCAGGGGTCCCTCGTGGCTATCACTGCAAGATTAGGTCCTTTGTTGTTCTCACACACACACACACACACACACACACACACACACACACACACAATGCCATAAATGAATTTCATTGTTGTATTGCACTTGCCCCACCACATTCAGCACAGCATCACAATATAGAAGAGACCTCAGTGCCCAGTAGGGATTGGCCAAAATCAAAGCCATTCAACCCCGCAACTGCTCCTTCTTCCTCCCTGACATCTGGGAGTCCAGATAAATTGGGAGACCAGACACAAACCAATAAAACAAACACACACAAACACAAATCCCTAAAACCTGCAAATGAGAACTTTTCTGCCAAACCCAAACTATCACCTGGGTTTCATTCATCTCTGTCTGAAAGAGATGAGCCCAAACTGGAACCATTTATCTGATCCTGCACAAACTTTGGGGGCTCAGATAAAGCAAGATCTGGATCTGAATTACCCCTGCTTTCACATAACCAGCACTTGACATACAAGGTTTTGCAAAGCCACCCATATTTTTATCCATCTATTTATATATATATATAAATATATATATATAAAAATGTATATATATGTATATATATATATATATATATATATACACACACACACACACACACACACGAGCTCTATCCCCACTTTGTTCTGAGAGAACTGTCATGCAATAGGTGATAGCTAGGGAAAACCCTCTGGGTATAGGCATACAAATGAGCAAACCAAGTATTCATTCCTATTTACGTTTAGAATTCTCATAACTGTACAGCCAGAAAACACACACACACACACACACTTTATATATGTGGATGTGGGTGTGCTATTTTGATGGAGAGCAAAGGTATTTTTCACTGGACAAGGATTTCCCACACCATACCACAATCAAGGACACCTACAATAGTTTTCACATTAGGCTTGGGTTGGTAGAATTCTAAAAGCAAAGGTGCAAGACAGAAATACACCCCAAAATTTTAAACACTCTATTTAAATCAATAATCATAATTGCTATAAATACGCAAGCTATAGATGAATGGGAAGACATTCTGGCTTCCTGGAAGACAATGGGAATTTTGCCACTGGTTTCAGTAGAACTAGGATATCGCCCACAGAGAGCCAAACAAATCATACTCAACCTCTATGTAAACCCTACTAATCTAATTTTACATGCAAGGCCTGATTCAGCTTCCATTTTAGTCAGGAAGAAATTTGCTGTTTACAAGACTCACTTTTAATGACATACATTATTTAGTTGCCTAAATGAATGGGTCTCTCATTGTATCCATTTCCCTCCAGCTATTCCCTATAATCACTACTGGCAAGTAGGGGGAATGCTGCAAATTCTGTCATAATTTATAGCTAAACTAGCAAGCTTTTGAAAGTGACAATAGTACTTCAGTGAGGGGAGGGTCTGGCCAACATTTATGGCTTGTTTCTCCTTTTTTATTTATTACTTTATTGGGAACGTTGGCTGGATGTTTCTTTCCTCTAGTTTTGTAGTTAAAGTTAGACACGTCCCTCTTGTGTGTTTTTATTTTGTCTTCTCTAATAATATTCATTCAGAATACCAAACATTTTTTTTAAAATTATTAAACATGCAACTAAACAAAAACAAAATCAAACACAGTACACTAGGAGAATAAAGCTTATGGGGAGAGAAAGCAAAGCTGTGTGACAGATGGAAAGGTCTCAATGGATGAATGGTACTACTACAAATAAGTAGCAGGCAGCCAGAGAGAATCAAATAATGATTATGGAAGGAAAATGAGGGTTAAAAAAAATGGGGGGAAAAAGCTTTGGCTGAGGCTAAGAATACTAGATTAACAGTATTTAATTTTTTTAAAAAAATATATTTAAGTATACATCCTCACTACCACCACAATAAGTCATGACAAATAAGGTAGACAGCTGACAAGTGAGCCAGCCTGGACAATATAAAAAGCTCAACATGTCCTTGGAGAGGAAGGAATGTACTCCACAATTTGTACTGGCATGCCCCCAAACCTGAACAGATTACTTTCTGACGATCAATATCTGTAACCACCAGAGGCCTGTTACAGAGGTTTTTTTTAAAAAATCAGCTTCAAAAGAGACCCGTCCCAAGCCTACATTTTATTTTTGCCACTGGGTGCTGAGGTAAGAGTTTTGGACAAGGCTCATTTTTCATCTCTTTATAGGGCTGCGGATTGAATATGAAGTGTCCCAGCATGTTCTCAGGGCTTTGCTTTGTCGGTTTCCTGTCCCACAGATGAACATTCTAAGATGACACTTGTCCCCTCTGATTGAGGCTTAAACCAGACCCTTCACATCAACCTTATTTATAAATTCCCTTATGTGGAATTTTCCTATTTAACCATCTATAACACATATTAAAGTACTCGTTCTCTCCCTGTAAGTCTTTATTATTTCCTAAGTCTACTGGCTTTGTATGAAAGCCAAAAAGATTCTTTACTTTATCTGAAACACTGTCTGAATGGCAGTTACATGCAGATACAGGTTAAACATTTTACAGGAGAACAGTAGGCACTTTTTTCATTACTATTACATAGCTTAATAGAAACAGAGCCAAAAAGATATTTCCCCAGAACATAAAGTAACTGCAAAGAGCTAAAAAACACCCTCTCTCAGATATTATTGTAAGTATGAAGTAATAATTTACACAAGCTTCCATAGTCATAGATATCATGTACAATTTGGTTTCTTATTACAATTCTATCTTTCCAGCTCTCCTATCCTAGCTTAATTTTCCTTTGTCTTTCTCCAGTTCATTTTTCAACCACTGAAAACCGCAAACACTTTTGAGGAAGCCTTGATAGAATTTCTCCCCCATCCCCCCTTCTAATTTAATTTTCTGAAACTAACCTATCTGAATGAAGAAAAACAAGATAAAGAATAACAGAAAATCTAACCAGCTTTTTAAGGAAACAGCCTAAAAGAAGAAGAAAAAAAGAGCTGTATTATTAATAGCAAACTCTAGGATGATGGATGAAAAGAACAACAATATCCTTTAATCATAAAGTACTAACATTCCAGCAGTGCTGGTAAGTGAGTGGAGCAGAGAAACCATTTGAGACTTAAACAGATGGATTAGAAAGGGTTCCGCTGTGGGTTTCTGGACAGATTTCAAAACAGCAGCCTGATTAACTAACGCACAAAAAGCAAGTGATTCTTCCAATCAATAACCTTTTATGTAAGCATATTTGAGTTATAATATTTAAACACAGCAGACAAGTAGGGAATCAAGGATTCCTCATGCTGGGATAACAAAGCAGTAAATTTTACTTGAATCTGGAGATCTTTTTTTCCATTTCTCGCTCAAAGGGATATTATAGCTGTTGCACTATATATGCATCAATATATTAACAGCTCACAATGGGTTTGCAAAATTAGTGTCGTCAAGTTCAAAGTCAAAAAGCTGCTATTTTTACAAAACTGGAGGGGGGGTGTTTCTTTTTGTTAATTACGTTTTCATGGAACAATGAAACTGCACATGGAAATTACCCAATTTCTAACTTTTCTAATGAAAAATCTCTTTACAAATAGTTAGAGATTGGCTGGAACCAAAACATTCTTCAGTCTGGGATAACAACTATTCATAAATGGTAAATTCACAAGTGAGTTATCAAGTTAATCTGAAATGAATATCAATAATGCTTTTATACCCAACCCAGCGGAAAAAAATATTTTAGAAACATCTTTATACCAAAATATTTTAAAAGAAACAAAAAACTAGTTTTGAAGTATTTACTATTTTTCAAAAAAGATATAGGTCCTAATTTACATGTATTTCCTTCTGTAAAGTCATATCTCCAATTCATGGCAATTAAGCAATTAGGTACTACATTTTATAAAATCACTAAGAGTTACTTAAAATAGCTTTTCTAAATATAACGTTGTTATAATATCTAGTATTTTATAATATACCAGGAATAAACAATTTTAATGCCACTGGAAAGATGATTTCAGACTTTTGAATGATACAAGGCTTCTAGAACAGATTCTGAGCTGTTCCATGTCAGTGAAGTCAATGGAGTTACACTGATTTATACCCTTTGAAGATCTAGCCATCCTGTCAGGGGTCCAGGCAGTAATATTACCCATCTTTCACAATGTAATATTTTTAGGAAACACTTCTGGGCAATTTATTTTAATACTGGCTACTTGAAGTTTTTCTGCAGTTAGGAAATTTACAAATATTCCAGTAAAGATGAATAAGTGGGCAGAAGACAGGTAATCAAAAGTTGCATAATAAAAACAATTTATCTCATGGCACTGCAGTTTATCACAAAGAGATCACCACCAAATATGACCTCAAGCACCTACAAATTAAAAAAGAAATTTTATTTAACTTTCTAATACATGCACGAGCCAAAAGACGACTTTATATTGAATAAGAATCTCTACTAAGTTTACATACAAACTTATGAGCCGTGCCAAAGGAACATCAGAAGATTGTTTAATAAAGAATCCTATAAGTGAATGTTTGAAATATGTTTTCTTAGAACCTTGTAACTCAGCCAAATCAAAACAGATTTTAACAGGACTAAGAAAAGGCACATTTGCAATCCAAAGATTATGCTCCTACCAAATTTGTACTACATTACAGTGAAGCTGTAGAGCCATCCCAAAGTCACAACAAATGTTCATAATGGAAAAATTCAATATCTTCATTCTTGAAAATGACTTTTTTTCCCCACTCAAACGTTCTTCCAAAATTACTATGTGAGCTGAGAAATTTCAGCCCAAAATGTTAATGTTTGGCAAATTTGCAAGCCACTGAAAAAGACCCAGTAGAATGAAAGCTTTTTTGGCAACTTTAAATAAAGGCATCACTTTGCATTTTGCCAATATAATAAAATATACATATTGGACCCATTCTTCAGGTTTGGCTAAGCTCTTCTGAGCATAGGACCTGGCATAGACAAAGTTGACTTAAAGTCACCTCTGTCCTCCCAATTCCTGGGCTGCTGGAGGCGGGTTTTCCCTTTAACCCCCTAATAACTTAAGGCAGTCTCAAGTAAGCTGACATTCCATGGTCCCCAAGGGGCCATTATCCAGGCCAAGAACTATGGACTGTAATAGCCAACTGATTATGTCCCCTTCTGTGAAACACAGTCCCTACTCCAAGGTCAACAAGGAGGCTGGCTACACTGGCTCTGTGACACTTGAGGATTCCTCTTTCACAAGGGGAATGCTAAACTGCCCACTTAGGCCTACTTTGTCTGCTTATATTTACATAATTCTCGTTCCCAGCTGCTGATGAGCTGTGGACAATCTTTAAGTGTTCCATTTCTTTCAGCTATTAATACAGCAGAATTTCCTCGGATATCTGTTACCTGCAAAAGACAATATCTTCAATGTCCTTTTCTGACTCTGTATGGTAGCTTCACAAAAACAAACCTGTGAGTTTTAGAACCTTTATGATCCATATACTGACTATATTTCTCCTGTTTGTTCTTAACGTATTCACAAAGAATTTCACCAGCAGGAGTGGTTGAAAAAGGAGAATGTGTAAGCCCTTGACAGGTAGTAAGTTGGATCAGCCTTGTGGCCTCTTAACAGTTTAACTCCTGTTGTTGAGTGTGGAATGGTCCTGTAAGCAAACAGTGTATCATGGAAAGCTTCTTTCCATGGTTTCACTTGCAAACTGGTAAGTTGCAAAACTTTTTCATTAGTCTGTTTCTCTCAACTAGACCATTAGCTCTTGGATGGTATAAAGGAATAGTTTTGTGCTTCATACATGCTTGTTGAGAGTGTTGTGTTTTAGCAGAGGTCAGTTGTTTCCACGGTCAGTTACCAATTCCCTGAAAAATCCTTCTCAGGCAAAGACTGATTATATGAACTTAATCACTGTTTCAGTGGCTACATTTCCAGTGACTAACTTCTGGTCACTTTGAATGAGAGTCTCCCATCACTAGGCAAATCTTTGCATAACAGGCTGATCTTCAAATGGTTGGGATAGTCAACTGGTGTGAGAGGGATGCTGAAGGCTTTCTGTGACTTATCACTACCAGCACAAACCATGCAATTCTTATTTCCTCAATCAGCTTTTCCATTCCAGGTCACAGAAGTCTTATCACAGTCATCTTTTGGTTAGACTCATCCTCAAATATCCCTCATATGCCAAGCAAATTTTCTCAGAAGCATAGGCCCAAAACAGTCAGTTCTTAAAATCCATTCATTTATAAGGAACAGTTCACATGATATACAATGTCTATATGATTGCAACGGTTCTGGTGTCATCATCGTGTAAGGCCAACTGTCACCTAAGTCAGTCTTTTGGTCCTGGAGTACTTTGTTTTCTCTCATGGCTGTTGCCCACTCTGAGACTGTGATCACTCCTTGAGTTATAGCAGAGGTTTGTGAAATGAGAATCTCTTCATCCTCTTTCTCTGTTGCACCCTCATGATAATGTATAGGCAGGTGAGATGGACAATCTGCAGTGGTTTTTGGCACTTGAAAGACACTCTTTGTAAATCAAAGTCACTTAGTTTAGTGGCCCATTTGGCAATTCTTGGAGTTGCTAGTCCAGAACCCCATGTGGGGTTAATATAAAGCTGAAAGAGATTGGTGATCAAATCATAAGATAAATCTTCTCCCCCACAGGCAATTTCTGAAATGTCTTACTACCCACAAACATGCCAGAGCTTCTTTCTCAAAGACAGGAAAGGATTTTTCTGGTCAGTTAGTGCTCTGGAAGTGAATGCAATAGTGATTTCTCATCCATTTTTTTAGCTGAGTCAAGACAGCACCAACAAGCATCTGTTGTGACAATTGTTTGTGTCTCAAAATCAAAAGGGCTTAGAACTAGGCCAAACTTGGAAATTGCTTGTTTGATCTTGTTAAAGTTGTTCTTGCACCCTTTATCCCATTCAAACCTCACATCCTATTTTTAGGAGATGACACAAAAACTAATTTCAGAAAATTCACAAAAACTAAATTGCTGTACAAACTTCAAATAGTATTCACATAATCCCAGGGAGATTGAAATGTGTCCTTGTTGTCAGGCTCTGGTGCATCACAAATGGCTTTCACTAGGTCTGGTTTTTTATGCCAGTC
The DNA here is from genome assembly GCF_009764565.3 of Dermochelys coriacea. Classification (NCBI taxonomy): domain Eukaryota; kingdom Metazoa; phylum Chordata; order Testudines; family Dermochelyidae; genus Dermochelys; species Dermochelys coriacea. Next base: position 74,880,720 of record NC_050070.1, on the reverse strand, counting down.
TGAGAGATTGTATGCCCTAGATATGTCATTGAGTCAGTATGGAATTGACATTTCTTCTTGCTGATGGTAAGTACATGTCATTAAAGTTCTCTAGAACTTTAGGACAACATGTTCAGATTCATCTTTGCTATACCTAGATTGTCATCTTGAAAGTAACACCCTCGCTGCTCCAAGATCCCATGCATCATTATCTGGAAGATGGAGGCTGCAAAGTCAAAGCCAAATGGTATCCCTGTGAATTGGATCAAATTTCTGGAGTGATGAAAGCAATATGCTTGCAGGATTCTTCCATTATGGGGATCTAGTGATAAATTCAGGATAAATCAAGGATTGTAAAGATTCTTGCCTCCTTCAAGGTGAGCAGCATTTCACTGATGTTGGGTAACGCATGAAATCCAAAACAAATGTAGGAGTTTAAATTTCTCAAGTCCACACACATGCAGTTAGCACTATTAGGTCTCTTGGCGATGATAGGAGAAAACCATTCTAATGAATCAACCAGTTTGATGATATTTGCTTTGTATAGTTTAGGAATCTCCGTGCAATTGGTATGTTTCACACATTATGCTGTACAGGCACTGCATTGTTTTTTAGCTGGATCTTGTGCTTGAACTTTTCTGCAAGACCTGTGATATCAATGAAAGCTTCTGGAAAGTTAGAGATGATTCCTGGTTGTAGCCTATCCTCAGTTTGCAGGACAGGTTTTGTGCCATTTGGATCTAATACCATCTGAAGATCCCATTGATGATTCCATCCTAAAATAGAGAGACTCCCTTTTGAACTACACAGATTTTCCCATGGTCATTATTGCCTTTGTATGTGAGGGTAGCTGTAAAATACGGATTGATAGGGATGGGAGATCCATCTGACCCTCCAAGGTATATGTCTGGAGAAGGCAACTCAAGTTGTGAGCTGACAAATAGCACAGTGTAGAGTTGGTTGGGAATTATAGAGTAAGGTTAAACCAGAATCCACTAACATCCTCATCTCATGGCTGTTGTCTTGCATGTGGCAGTGTGGAGTAGTGTGGTGATTTCCTGTCGCATTCAAATCATCCTCAAGATTCAGTTTGCCATCATCCTCATCTGTGAGAACTCCTGATAGAACATTGATGGCAGACTTACAGAATTGCAAATATCCTTTTTTGCATACTGATTTGCTGACAGGCTGCCCTCGAAAGTCTGCCTTGTGACCAGGGTCACATCATCTGTAATACTAGTAGCAAGGTGGTGCATAGGAATGTAAAGGCACTGTGCATGTAGACTTACGAGTTTTGTGAGTTGCATTCTGGTATTGGACTTCATTAACCTCTGCAGGCTGGAAGATATCTGGTGTAGTGGAAAGTGATTTAGCACAGTAGATGGGTACTTTCCACTTGATGGATTGATTCTATGGTTTTCTCCAACGTAAGGCCTTTTATCATGAGAACTCATTCATGAATCTTGGAACTGTTCATCTTCATGACAATTTGATTTCTAAACATTTCATCTGTGAAACTGGCAAATCCATAGGTTACATTCAGCTCACATAATGCAGCTATGTAGTGGTCAATGGGCTTGCGAGGCATGTGTACATGGGAATAGAACTTGAAGTGTTACGCAACAACATTGAGTAGAGGATTAAAATGATCATCCAGGGCTTGGATAGCAGCATCATATGGAGTCACATCTTGTTATAAGTTGGTAACAGGAGGGAGAAGCTTGAAGATTCATTGCCCTTCAGGACCACGGCAATGCAGCAGTAACGCTTCCTGCTTTTCTAGAGTGTTAGTACAAGTTCCTATAGCAAGTATATAGTTGCTGAAGTAAGACTTCCATTGTTCCCCTGGGAGCAGATGATCTCCTGGATAGGCACAAAGAATGGTGGAGGCAGAACTTGCATCATTGTAATAAATGTGGAAGCAAGCTGGAGAGGTCTGATGAACTGAGCAAGAAACATCAGAAGAATAGGCTGGTAAGAAATGCTAGTAACAGAAAGGGCCAAGTGGTCCTGTAAAACTATGGTGATAGTGCAGCTGGGGTACTTAGAATGGCAGAGGAATGCACCACCAGGGAAAAAGAAACGCTAAGAAAAAATACACACTGCCCCTTTAAATTTCTCTTCTCAGCAAGCTGCAGTTGCAGAAGGCAACAGGCTGTGGGCCTGTGACATTTCCCTGGGAGCAGCAATGGCAGGTATCATGAGGAAGTTGGATAAGTTAGATCTCTTTTCCTCTGTCTGTTCTTTTATGCTCAGAGCCAGTTTGGCTTGTACCCGAACTCCCTCAAGGAAAGGTTGGAGAACCTTGAGAACAGCAAAGGCAAAGTTTATTCCCCTCACTCTCTAACAGAGCTCAGTCTCTCTCCTTCTCCTCTCTCACCTCCCTCTCCCCCAGGGCATCCTGGGAATTGTAGTTCCTAGACTCAAAGCTACAGGCACCACCGAGGAACAAACTTGTAACATAAACTTGGGTAGCTGTCTGCAGCTAGCTAGATACAAAGATATATTTATATATTTGTCTTGAGGTTTATGATGGAAAGGTGCCCCATGCATGGACTGCGTGCACAGCATTGCTCGGGAGTCCTTCGTGGTATGGAGCACATCGTCTGAGACGAAAATAGTTTATCCCTATCTAAGGTGGTGCTTGGTGGGTTAATCCTCATTGTCTGAAGGGGAAAATACTGTCAGAATCCTGTGGTCCATAGGATTAATTAGGAACCCCTGGAAGGCAGCAGAGGAGAAACTTGCTCCCTTCACTCTATCCTGTAGCTGTTACCTCACCTTTGCTTCCTCCCTTCCCACCCTAAAAATGCAATCCTACTCCCAAGACCCCTCCTCTTATTACCTCCCCTGCTCAGCTCGTGGGGTTAGGGAAGCAGTGCTCCTAGAGGTAAGCATGAAAAGGGGTCAATTTTTATGAATTTGCTGAGATGCCAGTTAGTTTTTAAAGCTGAAATCTAACAAACTAGGTTTGCCAATTGGATAAATGTTGTAACCAATAAAGAATGGAATCTAATAGGATAAACCTTTTTTTATTCAGTCCAGAGAGCATTAGCTTACTAAATTTAATGCTGGCTTCTTTACAGGTCAACTTGCAATGGAACAATATTTTTTAAATCAGGATTCTTGGTTATTCTTAACCAATCAACAATTTATTAATTCACCCAGAACCACATTAGTATATAATTAACAGTTCCGTGATCAAGTGTAGACACAACTAATGCTCTAGGTATGTACTGAACAAACCAATGGAGTCTTCCAAGCAACTGTCATCGACTATGGTTAAGGTTCAGCAGATACAACAAAGAAATGAAAATCAAAAAGATTTCTTATTACACTTATGATCATCAGTTCATTACTAACTACCACTTTTAATCACCTTTCTAGCTTTTCTTCCAAAAGGAAAGATGTACTTGTTTTCAAGGCATTTTTGAATGTTTGGTTCCTGCTCTTTGAATGGATTAGTCCCAAAGGGATGAATTTAGACTATCAAAAGCAATTGTTTGAAGTTATGGTTCAAATCTCTATTAGGCCAATTTGCTTGGATTTAAAAATCTAAAATGTGGTTACTTGAGGATTCACTAGAGTGCAGGCTTAGCAAGATACTTTACATTACTATTATTAGAATAGAAAGGGACATTCAATGAAAATGAAATGAAATCTGGCCACTTCTTATCCTCTTAGCCCTGGAATTGGGGAGAGTCCAGGCATCAGTCACAGTTAGGAGTCTGCAGCTTCTTGAGTTCAGTTAACTCTGGGGTCCCACATGGTGTCCTCAGTAGGAGGGGGCCACCCTGTAATTTCTACTGGACATGTATCAACTGAGTGCTCAGATTTTAGCTCTCGATTTCTCTTCTGTTTCCATCTGTAGGTAGTAGATGGAGATGGTGTATAACAAATTTCTTCAATCCTTTTCTTACTGGAGATTTTTTATGTTTGAGTCATTTCAAGGATTGTATTTCAACAGCAGCCCACATTATTATTTGGATTTCCTCACTTGCTAAGCAATTACTTTTAGTAATTTAAAGTTAAGCCCTGGTTTATATCTTTCAACAATACTTCCTCCTTGTACCATACAATTCCTATTGTGCCACAATTATTTACAGTGAAAATCAATAAAATCCCTGCCAATCTTCCAGATTTGATGGACGTACTTCATACATTCTTGATTGTATGTAAACATTTCATGTTATATAGAGTTTGCAACAGAACAAGAGATCTTATCCAAATACAGAAAGTTACAGATTTGGCTCACAAGGCAAGCAAATGTGCATTTTCTAATTTGGGGTGAAAGACCTATTGACAAGGCAAAACAGATTAACCATGGCATAGCTGATTTACAAGGCAAAAAAAGTACATAGTTTATCATATGGGATTAACACATACGGTTTGGATTTCTTGGGATGACAGTCAGTTTCCCCTATTTGACCTACAATCTCACCGCAAGTTACTTCTACTTTGCTTAACTCAGAGCTTCCCCACCCATCTCTTTATTCACTAACAGTGTGCAGTGGACCACCTCTCATAGGAAAGCAGGGTATTACTCTGCTTGCCAACTGTTTGGAGGGGGGGGAGTTAGATAGATTAGGAGAGAAAAAGAGATTTTAGCCATATGGAAATCATGCAAGATTCTTGCCTAGGCAATTAACAATACTCTTATTTAGCCATTTTAGCGTCTATTCTTGGGGAATAGAAGTCCCAACCTTGGTTGATCTCACTGTCCTTAGACACAGCATCTCGCACGACATGAACCACGTCCTTATTGTATTTACTTCCTAGGTGGGTCCTATTTGGGGATAAACAGAGATTGATAGGGCCAGGTGGAATTAGTTATTAATCATTCAAGGCTTACATAGAAGCTCTGGAGACAGCTTCACAACCCTGTGATATCCCAGAGCTGCACACTATGCAGGTTGGAGGAGGGGGAAGGAAGAGAAGCCCATTCCAGCACTGACCGCCTAGACCAAGAAACTCCACCAGCACCAAACCTAACCCCCACTTTTAACACAAGCAGCCTCAAGTACCCTGCAGCATTAAGCTCACACCAATGCATTCTAAAGTGTCCCACTGCTTTCTTCTGTTTCTCCAGATTCCACAATAGGTTGCCATGGGTCTCAAGATGGTGTTTCATCCATTTCATGGCTTGTAGATAAATGGCAAAATAAAAAGGTTGCAAGCCACTATACTAGAGTACAGCTCAGTGGCTGTGATACAGCAGGCAAGGTCAACTTCTAATTACAGTAATAGGATTTTGAACACAAATAATTTGAAAATAAAATCACAAAGATATGGAAATACTTTATTTTGAAATATTTTAATTTTAAGATTGTTTGTTCAAAAAAGAAAGAAAAAGTACTTTCTCCCTCAAATGCTTCACATGCTTTTAGTGCCAGGAGTAGTCTAATGTCCCATATGAAGCTCTTGCTCTGAGTAGCTGCTAGAAGCTCAGTCCCCTATACTGTCTGAGATATTTCACACCTCTACACTAGGACAGTTCAACAATTCACTACGAAAATTAACCTCCTCTCTCTCTTGAGCTGTGAATACCATCACAGCAGTCCGCCCTGCATGAAATTCTCAGACACATGCAGAGAGATGAAATAATTCCCCTATGGCAAACCAAACCACTGAGAGATGTTAAAAAAAACAGGAGAAAAAAAATCTTCTCCTTTTGAGATCAGTTTATTCCCTTCACCAGAAAACACCATGAACTGGAAAATACTTTTTATATGGAAATAATTACCCCAAATTACAGTACATGCTGTAGTAGAAGCAATTAAGCAGTCGGCATTTATTAATAGGTACCACACACAATCATCATAGATACCTTCTATTCCTAAGTATAATGGTGAAGTTCAGGAATGTCGAATGCTGATTTATTAATGACAACCACTATAATCATATTACTATGCAAACATTTTAGATACCAAAACAGCATCACCTACATATATAAAATATATACAAGCCAACCACATTCTCATACAGATATATCCTGCAACTGACTTCACATAGGTAGAGGCCTGCATCAGTGGCTTTCCTTGCAGGTGCAGGGGTCCAACTGAACAGAGTTAATGATGCTTATAATGGTAGCTTTGCTGGCCAGCTCTAAAAATGAAGTTGGCAATCTTACCAATAGCATGACAATGTTCTGTTTACTTTTAATATGAGGGTAGTAATTTTGCGCAGCTTTTCTCATTTGTAATATTTATTGCATGTACGTACAAGGGATTGCAATTTCAAAGCACCACACAGTACTTGTTATTACCAGCACAGGCAGTTTTTACTTTACACCATCCCATAGTCTCCATTGTACTGTGCAATTTGGAGACAGTTCCTCCAGCATGAACTCATATGTAAGAAATTCTGTCTGTAAACATCTCCCAGGTGCAAACAGTCATACAAGTTGGGGGCTTTCCAAACCTTGCAACAGTATTTGAAGAAGGGAAAAACTTTACACACTGTATGGGTTGCAGTGGTTTCACATTTAACTTCACTACATTGGACTCTTGTTAAATTCTCTTATCCTGCACCAACTGGTGTCACCTCTCATATCAAACGTTTAAATTTTCTGTAGCAATACAAGAGGGCAAGTTTTCTTGCTCCATATCACTTAAGGCCGCTTTCACCTTGTATATCTCATTTCCCCACCAATAGTGGATTAGCCAATGGGGCCCATGCCCAGGGGACCTGGCCAATTTATTTTTTTTTTCACATGAAGGTAGACAACTAAATATTGACAAATTTTATAAGTGATTGTATACAACTGCAAGAAGTCCACACACAATAAGATGGTAAACTTGAGTACCTTATATTAAAATGTGGATAGTGATATAATAGGCACAACAGAAACATGGTGGAACAATGGTAATCAGTGGGACACAGTAATGCCAGGATACAAAATATATAGGGATGACAGTAGGTCACACTGGTGGGGGAGTGGCACTATAGGTGAAAGGAAGCACACAGTCAAAGTAAAAATCTTAAATGAATCAAACAGTGCTAAAGAATCTCTCTGGATAGAAATTCCATGCTTGACTAAAGAGTATTAAAATATACTACCAACAACTGGACCAGGATGGTGATGGTAATTGTGAAACGTTTAGGGAGATTAGAGAAGCTACAAAACCAGAGAACCCAATAATAATGGGGGATTCCAACTATCCCTATATGGAGTAGGAATGTGTCGCCTAAGGATGGGATGCAGAGATAAAATGTCTAAACACCACTAATGACTGCTTCTTGGAGCAGCTAGGCCTGGAACCCACAAGGGGAGAGGCAATTCTTGATTTAGTCCTAAGTGGTGCACAGGATCTGGTCCAACAAGTAAATATAACTGAACTGCTTGGTAATAGCAACCATAATGTAATTAAAAGTTAACATCCTGGGGGGAAAGGGGGGAATTACCAAAGAAACACACCGGAGAGCATTTAACTTCAAAAAGGGGAACTACTCAAAAATAAGGCTAGTTAAACAGAAATTAAAAGGAACAGTTATAAGAGTGAAATGACTCCAAGATGCATGGAAACTTTAAAAACACCATAAGGGAGGCTCATATCACATGTATATCCCAAATAAATAAAAAATTGAGGATCAAAAAATGCCACCATGGCTAAACCACAGAGTAAAAGAGGTGGTTAGAGACAAAAAACATCATTTAAATATTGGAAGTCAGTCAAAATTCTCCTGAGGAGAATAGGAAGAGGCATAAACTCTGGCAAGCCAAGTGTAAAAGTATAATTAGGCAGACCAAAAAGAATTTGAAGAGCAACTAGCAAAACACAAAAAACAACTGCAATCTAAAAAAACAAACCAAAAAAAAAAAAACCACATCAGAAGCAGGAAGCCTGCCAAACAATCAGTGGGGCCACTGGATGATTGAGGTGCTACAGGAGCACTCAAGGAAGAAAAGGCTGTTGCAGAGAAGCTAAATGGATTCTTTATATCAGTCTTCTCTGCAAAGGATTCTGAGGAAGATTCTCACACCCAAGTCATTCTTTTTAGGTAACAAATCTGAGGAACTGTCCCAGACTGAGGTGTTAATAGAGGTGGTTTTGGAACAAATTGATAAATTGAAAAACAAGTCACCAGGACCAGATGGTATTCAACTAAGAGTTCTACATGAACTCAAATATGAAATTGCAGAACTACTAACTGGTACATAACCTATCACTTAAATCAGCCTCTGTACCAGATGGACTGGCAGATAGCCAATGTATTGCTGATTTTTCTTTTTAAAGGCTCCAGGTGACCCTGGCATTTACAGTCTGGTATACCTAACTTCAGTACCAGGCAAATTAGTATTAACTATAGTAAAGAACAAAGTTATCAGACTTAGATAAACATGATATGTTGGGAAAGAGTGAACATGGCTTTCGTAAAGAAAAATCATGCCTCGCTATTTATTAGAATATGGATCAGCAAATGGTTAAAAGATAGGAAACAAAGGGTAGAAAGAAATGGTCAGTTTTCACTGTGGTGAGAGGTAAATAGCAGGGTCTCCCAAGGATCTGTACTAGGACTTTTGCTGTTCATCTTATTCATAAATGATCTGGGAAAAGGGGTGAACAGTGAGCAGGCAAGATTGAAGACAATACAAAATTACTCAGGATAGTAAAGTCCAACGTTGATGCAAAGAGTTATGTGGGGATCTCACAAAAGTAGGTGACTGGGCAACAAAATGGCAGATCAAATTCAATGTTGATAAATGCAAAGTATGCACATGGGAAAACATAATCCCCACTATACCTACAAAATGATTGGGTAACAGTCTGAGCTGTTACCACTCAAGAATGAGATCTTGGAGTCATTGTGGATAGCTCTGTGAAAACAACTTCTCAATGTGCAGCAACAGTCAACAAGGCTAACAGAATGAAAGGATCCATTAGGAAAGGGTTAAGACAGAAAAATATGTCATAATGCTACGCTATAAATCCATGTTACTCCTACACTTTGAATACTGCATGCGGTTCTGGTTGTCCCATCTCAGAAAAGATATTGAAATGGAAAAAGTACAGAGAAGGGCAACAAAAAATGAACAGGAATATAGAACAGCTTCCATATAAGGAGAGATTAAAAAGACTGGGACTGTTCAGTTTGGGAAGGAGGTGGTGGGGGAAAGACAGCTAAGAGGAGATGAGATAGAGGTCTATAAAATCCATGAATGGTGTAGAGAAAGTGAATAGAAGTGTTATTTACCCCTTCACAGAACCAGGAGTCACCCAATGAAATAGGCAGCAGGAAAACAAACATCTGGAAGCACTTTTTCACACAATGCACAGTCAGTCAATCTGTTAAACTTGTTGCCAGGGGACATTGTGAAGGCCACAAATATAACTGGCTTTAAAAAAAAAGAATTAGATCAGCTCATGGAGGATAGATTCATCAATGGTTATCAATCAAGATGGTCTGGGACACAACCCCATTATTCCAGGTGTCCTCCACCTACCAGAAGCTGGATGGCAGTGGATGGATGACTCAATTAATAACCTTGCTCTATTCATTCCATCAGAAGCATCTGGCACCAGCCTCTGTCACAAGACAGGATACTGGGCTAGATAGGCCATTGGTCTGACCCAGTATGTTATCAGACACATAGATAAACACAATATGTTGGGAAAGAGTCAACATGGCTTTTGTAAAGGAAAATGCTGATGTAGTACCAAGCACAGACGATGCTTTCCCAGGGGATGATTCTGTCTCTCCCCACCCACCACATTGGATTTTACTAGACATTGCAGCCAGCAGAACCCAGAGTCTAACCACACCTCCCACACCACCCAGGAAGTGTTTGGGTTCTAGCGGCAGAACCAGGGGAGGTCCTATATGACCCAGAAGTGTGGCAAAAGGATTAGATCAAACTGCATAATCTCCTGGTGATCCCAGATTTCAACCTGGAAAGGTGTTATCTCATAAGAAAATGGGTCCAGAGGACAACATACTGCTGTAAATAGTCTCCATCTGCTGAAGGAGCAAGTAGTTTCTTAGGCAAAGACCAAGCCCACAATGATGCTGGATGCCCTGGAGTTGATCAGTCTAAGTGGGATGCAACTTATTTTGGGTGTAGATGAGTCCCAGAGCTAGAGCGGGATCTGCTGGTGTGGTTGGTGGGGGTCCACAGGTGAGGGGCACTGTAGGCAGCACAGGAGATCCATTTGGGGAACTTTCTCTCTGGAATATGTCAAGCTGCAATCATTCTTCTGGGGCTGGACAGGTGATTTCCCATCACCATAGTGGGGTTGGGTTTGTAGGGACATGCTGAGGTGAAGTGGTGAGTTCTCCACAGTACAGACAGACCATTTCAGTGCTACTCCTTCTATTCATCTGTGGAGCGCCTCTTAGTGGTTTTGATCTGCATGGTCTCTGGTCCAGACCTGGGCAAAGGGCATGCACAAGGGGCCATTAATACAAGGCTGGGGATGGATGGAAGCCTGTTTCTTTTCCAGACAATACTCGAGTGGCCAGTTACGATTCTTGTGTGGAGCTTGATGTAGGATGGCAACTCAAACAGGGCGACTGACCTGAGCTAGCTTGTCCTTTATGGCATTGTTCAGTCCCCAACAAAAGTAGAAGATCTGGGCTACCTTGTTCCAGACACGAGGTTTGGGCTGCATAAGCAGAGATTGGTCAGTGACCCTGCGTAAGTTAGCTGAGGGCTACTTCAGCAGTGCAGGCTCAGTTGGGGTCTTTGAATATTAAGGAGAAGGAGTGGATGAAATCCTCAAAGTGGCCAGCCATCAGGTCAGCCCATTACAGGAGCGGTAATACCCAATAGAGGGCTGCTGTACACTTGTAGTTCACCTTTGGTACAAAGATGGCTGCATCAGGAATAGCAAGCAGCATTGGTTAATAAACCCCTGAAACTTAAGGCCATCACCATCAAACTGATCTGGCAAGGGGGCTTTTGGGCCACATACTGTGGCTGCTGCTATAGGTAGGCCCAAAGGTCCCGAAGGGATCCGGACTTCTGCTCGGAGGGAGGTGTTCTCCAACTGTAGCTGAAGAACTTGGTTCTGCAGTGGAGACACTGTCACTGGGTTCTCCAGCACCCATGTGCTTCATCTAGGCCCTGAGTCTGGTACGGAAGTCTGTGCAAACTGTCAGGCTCTGGATTCTAGACAGTCAGGGTTGGTGGTTGGAGTGGTGGTCAAGAACCGATACCAAGGGTCAAAACTAGATTCAGAGTCAGGCCTGGACTGAGCAGCACTGAAACCAGGGTCCAGGGATAGATCACGGGTCAGTACTAGGATCAGAGTCAGTAATCAAGCCAAAAATCAGGATTGTTGTCATAGTCCGGATGCAGGGCAAAGGTCAAAGCTTGGCTGGAGCCAGTCCAAGGGGCTGGGTGTCAGGAGGCAGGTGCAGGGCTGGAATGGGATATGAACAAGGCTGAAGCTGATTGTAACAAAGCTTGGGCAAGACTGGGATAGGAATGGATCCAGGGGAAGCTGGAAACCTAGGGAGTTTAATGCTATAATGCAGCAGGAGGGTTCCTAGCCAACTGGTATTGCTGTACAGACTAACTCACAGTTCTGGTAGTGTGAGTGAAATACCTGTGCCTGGGGGTTATCGGGCCGGGGCCCTGCCCAGGGATAGGCTGCTGCAGCATGCCTGAGGGATGAATCACAGCAAGTGGAGGGATGAGTCATTGTCGCTGAGTGAGCAGACCAGGGCAGACCAGACACCCCCATATTGAGCCCAATGATTTTAGTTAGGCTAAAGTATAAGTTCTCAGGAGACTATACTCTGGTGTTCCACAGGCAGAGAACAGGTGAGATTGAGGCACCACCAATGCCTGATACCCCTACAAGGGCAAGGAATTGATTAGGTGAAATATGCCCAGATAATCCTAGCAGAGGATCCAGGCCCCATTTGCTAAAGAAACATATTCAGATAGTAAAACAGGGTATAAAGGTTCTTTTAAGAGGAGTAAGGGCAAAAATTAGTGCTTCTGGCCTGAAAGAAGAACACGTATGGCGCATGGGATCTCAGCAGCACAGGAACACAAGAAAATAATAGAGAGCTTGTAGATTGTAAAAGTACTTTATGACTGGAAGGACTTATACACCATAAACAACTGCTGCAGAGCAGAGGCCCACAGAAACCAAGGCCTGCAATTTTCTTGTAAAGTTGATCAGTTCTAGGGTGTTGAATTTGGGTCTCAGAGGCTTGCTACCCTCTGAATTCAAGTCACTGTCTTCTTACGGCATGCTTAATTCAGTCAGTAGTACATCAGTAAAGTAGGGTACCTTCCATACCACAGAAATAAAAGAGATGCGATTGCATTCAGTGCTGATCATGGCAAGGGCCCATAGGTCTGCTTTTACGGCTTTACCGCAGTAAAGACAGACCATTATTTTGTTTAATCACATGTATGCTCTGTAATGGGTAAATCATGAAAATCTATGAAGTAGCTGAGGACACCTCAAGAGAAATCAGGCATCAAATACTGCACAGCAGAGCTCTAAGTTCTTCCACAATGTACATATTACCAACAACAGAAGTTAACTTAAGGAAGGAAATATATCTATGGACTTTCTTAATGAGTAAAAAATATTCAAGTTACATTACATTTCATGTTTTCCTGAGACTATTTTTAAACTACAGTGTGTTCTTAGAAGATTTTATAACTCTCTAAATTTGCCTAGGGTGATTACCCCTACTGTGCAATTTGCCACTATTTTATTAAAGCAAGATTAAAGATAATACTTCACTGGAAGTAGTAACAGCAGCATTAACCTCTATTTACCTTGACATCATAAAGCTTTAATAAAACATGGGCAAATTTCATTGAAGGGGATAATTATTCTAACATAAAATCTAAATGGAATTTAATAACTTATTCTGCATGTTTAATGCTTTAAGATTAGTCATTAATGTCCTTTTCTCACTTTAGAGGACACAAATATATTTCAACCACTTAAAATAAAAGTTTGCTTATTCAAATTTATTCAAAATTAACAAAAAGGGGAAAAAACCACTATCTGGTTTTCAAAGGAAATTTTTCCATCCCCACAGCCTACAAAAATAAATTTTAAAGAAGTCACCCCCTCCAAATTGTTGACTATTGAATCAAAGAGGATTCTTGTTTGTTTTATATCCTCTGGCTTTATTACAGACAAGCATCAAAGAGCCAGAACACAGAACTGAAAAAATAACACAGCTGCACTTTGCAATGGAGTGTTCTGTATCTGCCCGTGTTTTGTTGTTCATGTAATACTTTTCAATAAACAAATATGTCAATCAACTTTCTTTGCAGCACATCACATTTCAGATTTAAACCACTTCAGACACAGAGCTGCCCCAAGCTCACACATTTAACAGATAAAAATTCAGCTTTCTGTCAAGGCAGAATGCAGTATTGATTGTAGACTGTATTTAGGGTGGTGTCTGTTGGAGCTATATTACCTTCAAACTCATATAGAGTCCACTATACACACGTAACATTAAATGTATTTCATTTCTAGTGTAAAGTGGGTTTTCTTAATGTTCTGTACTGATTAGTGCCAATTTCCTACTACATGCCTGAGACAGGCCTTGGCTACAGTATATCCAGGAAACAGTGGTGGGAAGTGGTAATAGGAACACACGATAACAATCATGAAAACTTGGATCACTTGATTTGATTCTAGGGCTTTGTAAATTAGCATAATTATTCAAACATGCTTCATTAAAAATTATGACTGTACAAGTCCTTCAGTTTAATGATCCAAGAACAGACCACATGATCTGAGCTTTAAATAAATACATCAACTTTGTACTTAGAGGACATGCCTGAGATTGAGGATTTGTTCTGTTTTGTTTTTAATTTGCTGAATGCAAACTCATAATTCCATAGTGAGAGCAAATGGTGTTTTACTAAGAAACACTAGAGTACTCGGTATAGTTTACAGTTTATCCTCACATCCACCTGACCCTCTCCTGGGACCGTGAAAGGTTAGAGATACTTTGTCACCTCTGAGCTACTGGGAGACTGGCATACAATTCCAGTAAATCTCCAATTAATTACATTTGAATTTTAGGTTTTACCACTGCTTTTGACCATTGAAGGTTGGCAGGAAAAGTTTGACAGTTGTTAAAATGTTTCCTGACTTCAGAAACGCTCATTTTAACAAATTAAATGTTAGAAATAAGACTTTAAGTCATATTTAAACTGTGTATAATAAAGTTAGTTAATGTTAACTGGTTTAATAAAGCACAATGTTCCAGAAAAAGCAAAGAAATACACTTATCCCTGGCAACCAAAAGCATCAAGAATGTGCTGGCATTCTACTAAAACTAACTGACAAAACATCAGTTGGCAGCACTGAAGGGTTAAGAGTAACTTAATGAATCTGAGAGGGGAAAAAAAAATACAAGTTGCCATTCTGCCCTTAACACACGTTATGTGCCTAAGCATGTGGGGCCCCTCGAAAGACTAGCTGATTTTCCGAATTGTATGTGATGTACAAGTTGGTTTCTGGATCCCTTAAATAGAGAAATCTTAACATAATTGAGGACCAACATTTTAACTTATGTTAAAATTGATATACGCTGATGTGAAGTGTCAGCTGGATACATCAGCTACTTCTTCAATAAGAAGTATCCATCCCACAAAAGTTAATGAGAGCAAACAGTCAGTGCTGGCTCTCCAGCCATTAGGTAAAAGGCAGTATTCCCCAAGCTGTGAGCATCCCAGCTGATATCATCAATGCTTGCATTAGCAGGAAAGTAAACAAAATGAAGCCATGTGGTCCATCAGTACTAATAGAAACACAGCAGAGAAACTGACAGAAAAATCTTTTTTAAATTTCCAAGTTAAGTTTTAAGTTTCTAAGTGTTACAAGTAATACAGTGCAGACTATTAACCACTAGTTATATATAAAGTTGCTAAATGTCTGTCCATTAACATTATTGTAACTAGATTTTTTCACAAGTAAAGTTTTTCTGACAGAAAAAGCCCCTTTTTTGGAAAATGGCACTAATGTCAACATGTTGGGTATGTCTACGCTATGAAATTAGGTCAAATTTATAGAAGTCGTTTTTATATAGTCGATTGTGTGTGTCCCCACACAAAATGCTCTAAATGCATTAACTCAGTGGAGTGCTTCCACAGTATCGAGGTTAGCGTCAACTTCCGGAGTGTTGCATTGTGGGTAGCTATCCCACAGTTCCTGCAGACTCCACTGCCCACTGGAATTCGGGTTTGAGATCCCAATGCCTGATGGGGCAAAACACATTTTCGTGGGTGGTTCTGGGTACATGTCATCAGGCCTTCCCTCCCTCTGTGAAAGCAATGGCAGACAATCGTTTTGCACCTTTTTCCCTGAGTTACCTGGGCAGACGCCATACCATGGCAAGCATGGAGCCCGCTCAGCTCACTGTCACCGTATGTCTCCTGGGTGCTGGCAGACGTGGTACTGCATTGCTACACAGCAGCAGCAACCCAGTGCCTTGTGGCAGCAGACAGTACAATAGACCTGAAAACCATCCTCATCGTGTCTGAGGTGCTCCTGGCCACTTCGGTAAAGTCGGTCAGGAGCACCTGGGCAGATATGGATGCAGGGACTAAATCAGGAGTGACTCAACCAGGTCATTCTCTTTAGTCCTGCAGGCAATCCTATTGTACCATCTTATAATGAGCAGGCAGGAGATGTGGACGGCTAGCAGCTAGGCTAGCAGTCCTATTGTACCATCTTCTGCCAAGCAGCCAGGAGAAGTGGATGGCTTGCAGTCCTTCTGCACCATCTGCTGCCAGTATTTTAATTCCCTGCAAGCCATATTGTCAGTCGCCCCCCCTCCGTCAGAGCAACAGCAGACAATCGTTCCGTGCCTTTTTTCTGTGCAGACGCCATACCATGGCAAGCATGGAGCCTGCTCAGATCACTTTGGCAATTAGGAGCACATTAAACACCACACGCATTATTCAGCGGTATATGCGGCACCAGAACCTGGTGAGTAGGAGACGTCAGCACGGTGACGAGAGTGATGAGGACATGGACACAGACTTCTCTCAAAGCATGGGCCCTGGCAATGCAGGCATCATAGTGCTAATGGGGCAGGTTCATGCCGTGGAACGCCAATTCTGAGCCCAGGAAACAAGTACAGACTGGTAGGCCCACATAGTGTTACAAGTCTGGGATGATTCCCAGTGGCTGTGAAAGTTTTGCATGCATAAGGGCACTTTCATGGAACTTTGTGACTTGCTTTCTCCTGCCCTGAGGTGCATGAATACCAAGATGAGAGCAGTTCTCACAGTTGAGAAGCAAGTGGCAATAGCCCTGTGGAAGCTTGCAATGCCAGACAGCTACCGGTCAGTCGGGAATCAATTTGGAGTGGGCAAATCTACTGTGGGGGCTGCTGTGATGCAAGTAGCCAATGCAATCAAAGAGCTGCTGATGTCAAGGGTAGTGACCCTGGGAAATGTGCAGGTCATAGTGGATGGCTTTGTGCAAGGGATTCCCTAACTGGTGGGGTGATAGACGGAACCCATATCCCTATCTTGGCACCAGAGCACGAAGCCAGCAAGTACATAAACCACAAAGGGTACTTTTCAATAGTGCTGGAAGCACTAGTGGATCACAAGGGATGTTTCACCAACATCAACGTGGGATGTCTGGGAAAGGTACATGATGCTTGCATCTTCAGGAGCTCTGGTCTGTTTCAAAAGCTGCAGGAAGGGACTTTCTTCCCAGACCAGAAAATAACCGTTGGGGATGTTGAAATGCCTATAGTTATCCTTGGGGACCCAGCCTACCCCTTAATGCCCTGGCTCATGAAGGCGTACACAGGCAGCCTGGACAGTAGTCAGAAGATGTTCAACGACAGGCTGGGCAAGTGCAGAATGGTGGTAGAGTGTGCATTTGGATGTTTAAAAGCGTGCTGGTGCAGTTTACTGACTGGATTAGACCTCAGCAAAACCAATATTCCCACTGTTATTACTGCTTGCTGTGCGCTCCACAATATCTGTGAGAGTAAGGGGGAGATATTTATGGCAGAGTGGGAGGTTGAGGCAAATTGCCTGGCTGCTGTTATGCACAGCCAGACACCAGGGTAGTTAGAAGAGCACAGGAGGACATGGTGCACATGAGAGAAGCTTTGAAAGCCAGAGAAGCTGGAGTATATTAGTTTGATCCTCCAGCAGCCTCAGCATTGAATCCTGCCTCCTCTCATCATGCTGCCGCCACCTTTCAGTTTCAGCCCTCTCTTGAGGCTGCCACTTCTCCTCCCGGTCATTTTGTGCTTTCCTGCACTCTAACATTATCTGCCTCCATGCATTCGTCCATCAGTGTGGGAGGACAGCATGAGCTCAGAGCATTTCATTGAGTGTTTTTCACCTTCTAATCTTTGCTAGCCTCGGGGAAGGAGAAGATCCTGTTATTCTTGAAACACATGCAGCTGATGGAGAAAAAAAAAGGGACAGTGGTATTTAAAAAGACATTTTATAGAACAATAGGTACACTCTTTCATGGTAAAACCTTGCTGTTAACATTACACACATAGCACATGTGCTTTTGTTCCAAGGTTGCATTTTGCCTCCCCCCACCACGTGGCTAGCCCCTCACCCCTCCCTGTGGCTAACAGTGGGGAATATTTCTGTTCAGCCACAGGCAAACAGGCACCTCTGAATGTCCCCTTAAGAAGGGCACCCTATTTCAACCAGGTGACCCTGAATGATATCACTGAGGATAACACGGAGAGATAAAGAATGGATGTTTGAATGCCAGCAAACATACACTGCAATGCTTTGTTCTACAATGATTCCCCTGAGTATGTGCTACTGGCCTGGTGTGGTAAAGTGTCCTACTATGGTGGACAGAATAAGGACAGAAGCCTTTTGCAAAGGCTTTGGGAGTACATCCAGGAGAGCTGCAAATGCCAGGGCAAAATCAATCATTAAACATGCTTGCTTTTAAACCATGTACAGTATTTTAAAAAGTTACACTCACCAGAGGTCCCTTCTCTGCCTGGCGGGTCTGGGAGGCAGCCTTGGGTGGGTTCGGGGGCTCCAGGTCCAGGGTAAGAAACAGTTCCTGGCTGTCAGAAAAACTGGCTTCTCCGCTTGCTTGCTGTGAGCTATCTTCCTCGTCCCCAAAACCTGATTCTGTGTTGTCTCCATCTCCATTGAAGGAGTCAAACATGGCTGGGGTAGTGGTGGCTGAACCCCCTAAAATGGCATGCAGCTTATCATAGAAGCGGCATGTTTGGGGCTCTGACCTGGAGCGGCCGTTTGCCTCTGGTGTTCTGGTAGGCTTGCCTCAGCTCCTTAAGTTTCATGTGGCACTGCTTCGGGTCCCTGTTATGGCCTCTGTTCTTCATGCCCTGGGAGATTGACAAATGTTTTGGCATTTTGAAAACTAGATCGGAGTTCTGATAGCATGGATTCCTCTCCCCATACAGTGATCAGATCCCGTACCTCCTGTTCAGTCCATGCTGGAGCTCTTTTGTGATTCTGGGACTCCAACATGGTCACCTCTGCTGATGAGCTCTGCATGGTCACCTGCAGCTTGCCAAACAGGAAACTGAAATTCAAAAGTTCACGGGCCTTTTCCTGTCTACCTGGCCAGTGCATTTGAGTTGAGAGTGCTGTCCAGAGTGGTCAAAATGGAGCACTCTGGGATAGCTCCTGGAGGCCAATACCATCTAATTGTGTCCATGATACCCCTTAATTTGACCCAACAAGGTTGATTTCAGCGCTAATCCCCTTGTCAGGGGGGTGGAGTAAGGAAATTGATTTTAAGAGCCCTTTAAGTTGGAGAAAAAAAATAAATAAAAGGGGCTTTGTCATGTCGACAGGTGCAGGCTTAAATCGATTTAATGCTGCTAAATTTGACCTCAACTCCTAGTGTAGGCCAGGAGTTAGAAACATTTGGCTAAAAAGGAAATTTACAGCATTTTTAACAAAATCCTGTTTTGTATATTTATTGAATCAAACATTTTCATTTACTGAAATTTGAACTTCAGTATTGGCTTTCCACTCCAAGTGGAAAGTGAAGTGAAAGCCCTCCATTCCAACACTAACATTACAGATTTCACTGTTTCAGCCTCTGGGACAGCATTTTGGCCTGCAAGAATGTGCCCTCTTAAATGTGCTCATGGCCACAGACTACTGGTACCTATGTTTGTGGGACCTCTGAGTGACTGAATTCTATATGGCCCTGGTTCTGAGTCTAGAGGTCATTTGAGTCCAATGCTGTGTAAATAAAGCATCTCCATATTTTCATTAACATTGCTGTAATTACTAAGGTTTAACATGACACTGTTCCAGTCACAAGAATTCCATGTATTAGTACATAGGAAACTGGAAAACTACAACTATATCACTGGAAGACTGGTTTACTAAAAGTTTTCTGTGTTTTTGTGAGGGTTGGGTAGGCTTGTACCTAGGAGGAGGGAAAGTGGTACAGTTTGGACTCTGGAATCCTGACTTGACCAGCCTCCTTCACACTGGAAGCCTTAACATCCTACTCTCCCAAAACACTCCTCCCTCAGAAAGCCAGTAGCAAGGAGGTAACTCATATTTGAAGGTCAGCAAAACAAAAAATTCCATAGAGTCATCTGTGGAAGAGATGAGGGAGGAACGGGAAACAGAAGGAGCAAAAAAGGGAGGTGGCGAGGAAAGGAAGGGACTTGCCTAAAATCACTGGGTACAGAATACTGAATGCTCATCTTTAGTAGTAGTAGTAGTAGTAACTACTACTTGAGTAGTGACAGCACTAACCCTAAAATCCTGAACACGAGTTTTTCCAGGGTCCTAGGTGAAGTTAGGTATGAGGTAGATTGTCATAAACAGCACAATGCACAAATGGTGGGAGAATTTAGCTTCTGATCACGTCAGGGACATTTGCCATTAGGTAAATGCAGGAGAATCTTAGCAACTGAGGGCTAATGAGCTTGTCATTACAGAAGTACTCAGATTCCACAACACACAGTAGCTGCTTCTGTAATTAAAATAATTTTCATTTTCAACTACATACACATATGTGAACAGAAAATCCAATCACTTTCAGGCCTGGATGCATGGAAGACGTGTTCTTATAAATTGAACTATTTTTTTATTTGTGGCACCTTAGAGACTAACAAATTTATTAGAGCATAAGCTTTCGTGAGCTACAGTGAGCTGTAGCTCACGAAAGCTTATGCTCTAATAAATTTGTTAGTCTCTAAGGTGCCACAAGTCCTCCTTTTCTTTTTGCGAATACAGACTAACACGGCTGCTACTCTGAAGCCTATTTTTTATTTGTCATACTTTTGAGACTTCTGATGCAAAAAAAAAAAAGCAAAAAACAAAAAACAAAAAACCCACTGATGTTGTGGACTGGGTCCTGAGGCGCCCTACTGAAGGCCTTGTAGCCCTGCCAAACCCCATCCCAGAAAAGGGCAATAGAGAGTCTTCCAAGCAGCCTAGAACGGTGGCAGAGGATACAGCCAATCTGGGCCCAGCAGGCCCATATAAAAGGAGCGGCAGTATAGAGCCCTGTTCAATTCCTTGCTAGAGCTGGAGGAGAGTGGATGGTGCACCTGGCTGGCTGAGGGAGCTACAGGACCTTGGACAGAGCAGGGTGAAATGCAAAGTAGCTCTGGGCTGGCTGCTGAGACTCAGACAGGACAAGGCCCTGAGGTAAGGATGAAGAATGTGCTGGAGCCACAGGGAAGTGACCCAGAGAACTCTAGCAGAAACTCCGTTTATTTAGTGGGACATGGTGGATGGCTGCTATCTATAGGGTCCCTGGGCTGGAACCCAGAGTAGAGGGTGCCCCCCCAGCCACTGGGAAAGTGGCCTGGACTTTGATACACCCCAGAAAGGTAACTGAACCCTTTTCTATCCCCAACACTTCATCTAGAGAGATAGAGAGTCCCCAGGGAGGAAGCCCTGGGAGGTGTGGCCCCACACCAGGGCCAGGACTGCTTGAAGAGCAGGGACAATTTGAGGGATCCCAGAAGGGGTTGAGAGAGACAATTCAGACAATGGGTACAGCAATAGACCCTGCTGGACTGACTGAGGAGCAAGACCAGGGATAGGGCTGCAGATAAAGGGATCTTACGGAGGGCACTGACCTATGCCTCCTGTTAGATGTACATCATGGAAGGTGTTTGATTTATCTCACATACAGACTGACTCAGCTGGAGGGCTAGGTACCTGAAGACTCACCACAAAGCAGACAAAGTGCAGGCACATTCACTCAGCCAAGAAGGTGTGTGCAAGAGCTGAGTGCACCCAATTAAACCAACTCAAATGTAAAATTTGCAAAATCATTCTCACTGGCTAAGACTCTATGGAGCATTAGCCCTATTCAAATAGGACAACAATTGAGCTTTAAACCCTTGAAAACCAGTATTCATAATTAAAATGCAGACAGAACCCCTAACCATTGCAGATCTAGTAGTGCTTCTATAATAGACATAACGTAAGCAGTACTAGTCTTGTAGACAAATTACTCTACTATATGAAAGTCCAGTATGTCCTCCTAGCACGAACTTCATTATCAGAAAGTTGGTTCAGGGTACCAAGCATCAGAATGATGAAAATGAATGTCAAAGATAGTCCATCTAACACATTAATTTCCAGTTTCAGCAAGCCAGGCTGTGCAGGGAGAGAGAGGAGGAGGAGAGAGAAACAGGCACTGGCATTACAAATCTGATATTGTAGTACAATACACATTTAAATTCCTTCCCAGGCTGTTTTTTAGCTTTTACCCAAGTTGTAGAGTTCATATTTTCCTCTGTCTGAATCCTGTTTCAACCCTGCTGTAGTGCACTGACTAGCTAATGATGGGAAGAGCAATGCTGTCCCCTTTTGTTAGGTTTTCCTTATCCACAGTGGTCTAAAGCATTCTAGGTCATTTGCAATGATGTAAACAGTGACTTAAAGCTACAATATGTTGATCAGGACACCCAGGTGAACGAACAACAGACAGGAGTGGATATAAGCAGAAGGCCTCAACTTTATAAACACTGGGGAGGGGCACTATCTCCCCTTGCTCTGCCAACTTTCATGTGCCAGGCATTTAAGTGGATCCAGGGTGGGTGTTGCAGGGCTCCCACCATAAAGCCAGTTACTCAAGGGAGACTCTCCTCTGCCTATTCCCAGGATTCAGCTAATTTCTACATCCTCTCTCCCTAACTCCTGAGAGGGGAACAAAGTGTATCCAAGAGGAAGCTCAGCCTGGAAAAAAAAAAATCTACACATATTCCTTCTTCCATAGGCACAGAGGTCCACCAGTTTCTTGCTTTTGGATGCTGGCCTTTTATCTGCAGTGGACAGTGGCTGTAAATCACAACAAACTAAACATTCATACAGACTACTAATCACTTCTAAATCCTCCTGCTATTTAACCTTACTGTGC
Organism: Dermochelys coriacea; assembly: GCF_009764565.3. Taxonomy (NCBI): domain Eukaryota; kingdom Metazoa; phylum Chordata; order Testudines; family Dermochelyidae; genus Dermochelys; species Dermochelys coriacea. Next base: position 74,858,419 of record NC_050070.1, on the reverse strand, counting down.
CTCCATGATGCTGTGGGGAAGGGAAAAAACCCCCACCAGGCCTCTGCCAATTTGGCCACAATGGGAAAAAACAATTCCTGATCCCTAAAACAGGAAATTGGTCAACCACAGCATTTTAAACAGTCTCTATACTACAAGTACCAGAGGAGGAAGGGCAAGTAAAATGGAGCAAGAGGCTCCAAAAGACCAAAGGTTTAAATTAAGTGCTGGGGAGGGTGGGGGAGACAAGACGCCAATCAGCTCCCATCTCCCTCTGGCTGGCCAGTGGGAGGCAGAGAGCCCCTGGAGGAGGAGCCAATACTGTATTCCCATACCACTGTTTCAATCAAGTTTCCTACCCATTGAGATGTGTGGATAGCATTGGTAGGGAAGCTGAATGGTCACCTGCCAATGTGAATGATGAAACAAGGAGAAGGTAGCTCTACAAAGGAATGCAGATCTATGGGATGCTGGAGACTGCTCCAAATCACCCTGGTGAAAACACCACAAGAACATCTGCATGTTATCTGCCAGGAGTGGGGCAAAGATAAAGGCTTGATCTAGTGAAAAATAAGCAGGGTACACCCTGGGGTCAATTGTACTAATGCTGACCCCTAAGCTCCAGAAGAATCTCAAGTGCTGCAGGTGCCTAACTTATTCCAAAAACAGCAGCAGCAGCAACCTGAGGGCAAGAGTATCCACTAGCCGATTGGCTAGGTGAGGGGAGACAGGAGGTGCCCTGAACAGCATTTCTGACAACACTGAATACAGCATGATGGGAAGCTACACTAGTTGTGCAGGTACAAGACAATCAGATTCAGCAGTATTCAGCCAAATGTATGGGCATGAGTGGAGAATAGAAATATGCTACCTAGCAATGGTAACAATGTTACTGGTGACCTAAGACTACATCAAGCCACAGATACACATTCAACAAAAGCATTGCAGGTAAAGTAAAGGTTAGTAACTAACATTCAATTCAAAAGGATAACAAACTGTACCTGTTATCCCAGACATTTACTTTTATACTGGTAGCATTATTGTTCCCTAAAAATTGCTAGTAAAAATGATGGGTAAATGACAAGTTTTGTTCATTTTGAATGAACACCCAGAAGCTTATCTATACATGCTCTGTATGCAACATGGGGCTGGAAACCTTGCAATCTCATCAGAATAGGTTTTTTTCATGGTGTCCTGTACTTTCTGGTTTTGGTTAAGGCTGGAAATAGTACAAGTGTAGCCATTCTTGTGGTGTGTTAGCACCCAAAGCCACAAAATCTAGATCTGGGCTTGGAACCAGCTTTAGCTTTAAAACTCTGCAAATTTCAAAGATGTTTTGATTCAGGATTTCAGTTTGTCTCTCTACGGAGGTCCTAATATAATGTGGATTCAGGTACAAGTCCAAGTTTCAGACCCCTATCTCCCTAAAGTTCCAGGGTTTCGGTGAAGGTCCCCATTTCAGCCTATACTATACATTACATTTGTTTTTTGTGGCTGATATAGTATAACTGGGTAATGTTCAAGTCAGAAGCTCTTTAGTAACCTATTTGAACCCTAACTCCTCCTGATAAGGAGAGCATCAAACCAATCTACAAAGTTCCTATTGGCCTTAAAAGCAGAAAATATCAGGAGTGGATTGTTAGATGAATTTAGCAGCAGGGAAGCTTGCTGCTCATCAGCTTTCTATTCCTCAAAAGTAGGTACTTACTGCAGTCAAGAGGAATTATTGCTGAGGATCTCTGGGCATGTGGATGTTTTGTTATCAAAAAAAAGTGAACAAGACAACCCCACTGCCACTATCATCCCTTTTGTTTTCTCCACTAAAATATTATAGTTTCTTACAATGCACATGCTTCATTTTTCCTCATTGTCCATGTATTTTAAATGAAAAGGTATAAAAAGCCATTTCTCGTTTCTCTCTTGGATAAACCAAACCTGAGCTAAACGGAGTGGATGTATTTCAAATTTTCCTCTAGTCACATCTCAGAATTTCTCCATGAGAACAGTTTGCCTTACAGGAAATATTAGCTCACCAGTTACATAGAGAAATGGAAATATTCATAGCTTCAAAAACCACCACCTTCAGTGAAATCCTGCTTCCACTGTCAATTTATATTGGCTTCAATTGGGCCAGCATTTCACCCTCTCTCCTTAATTCAATTTTTCAACAATGCCAGTGTGACCATTCAGTACGTCTGAAGAGATGAGCATAGGACACAAAATTCAGATCTAAATCTGGAGTTTAAGCACCGCAAAGCCCAGATCTGTTAGAATTGAGCTGTGTTTCAGCCCATGAAAGAGATGAGAACCTGATGTCAAAGGCAAATCTTGATCTGAATTTTGAAATCTGCCCATATCCTATACAATGGTTGTGATAGTCAGGCAAATCACTAGTTCTAAACCAAAAGCAGGACAAAGTGTCAGTGTCCAAAGCACCAAGAGAAACTCAAGTTACTACTGTAGAATTTGTGCTAACTAGTAACTGTCTCCCATTGCCATATGCAATCTTTTCCCTAGGCCAACTATTAGCTATCCTGTCAGTAGCCTCACTAAGCAGCACCGTAAAAGATCAAATAGGGGGAGAGGGAGCCAAAAAACAAAACATGCAAACAAACATTTCAGTAACTACCTGCAGCAGACCAAAATACTGAAACTCAAGAAAGGAAAGTAGTAAAGAATGAAAGCTATTTATTACTTCAGAGCTGAACATTCATTTCCTCATTTGACATTTAACATTTGAGAAGAAAAGGAGTACTTGTGGCACCTTAGAGACTAACAAATTTATTAGAGCATAAGCTTTCGTGAGCTACAGCTCACTTCATCGGATGCATTCATCGGAGCTGTAGCTCACGAAAGCTTATGCTCTAATAAATTTGTTAGTCTCTAAGGTGCCACAAGTACTCCTTTTCTTTTTGCGAATACAGACTAACACGGCTGCTACTCTGAAACATTTGAGAAGGTTTCAGGAAAAACTTTTGGTTCCAACACAGGGATGAATCTGCAGTTTAGAAAAGTTGAAAGTACTTGAAATAAGCCATGGATCACCCTCTTGTTAATTTTGTTCTTGCACATTGTGTCTGTAGAGTCTGCTGACTTCTTTCCTAGCTCTCCAGGATGAGACAGACATTCTAACCAAAAGCACTGTGAGAAAGTACTGGTTTCTACCATAATAAGAATTGTACTTTGTGTGGCCTAGAACAGGGGACACTTAGCCAGCTCTCTCCTGGTTCTCCAGATGATCTTGGAGAAATCTCCAACCTCTCTGTGCCTTGGTTTACCTATCTCTAAATACATAATACCGCATCACAGGAGTGTTGTGAGGTTTAAATTCATGTTGGCAAAGCACTTTGAGATCTTTGGGTGACAAGACCATACACACACACACACACACACACACACACACACACAGCACTGTTAAAATTGTTTTCAGCAGAATGAATTATTTTTTGGGGGGGAGAAGGAGAGGGAATCATGTTTTGGCTTTTGGAAAAAAGTCTGGCTTGTTTGTTCCATTTTACACCAGCCTTTCAAGGCTAACTCCCCCTCCTTTCTTGGCAATTCTCTCCTAGGAAGTACTGGTGCATTTAAAAAATCAGTGACACAACCAGGTTGGGGGCTGTGGTGAATTTGGAAAATGTCATATCAAAAAGAGGAAGCAAATTACTCACCTGAGGATAAATTCCACAATTTTCTTTTTTTCCTTGGGTGAACAGGGGCTTTCCCTTACAATGAAAATAGTATAAAATATGCAAATAAATCTACCATTCAACAAGTAGAGTATCTTGCATGTTTAATTTACAATGGCACAAAATCCAAACTCTTTTAAAGGCTACTACTAAGCCATAAAACAAAAGACATTGCACATCCCAGAAGCCCTGCTGGTGCTCATTGATAAATTATTTTCTGGAATTCACATTACCAAGCACATTACTGAAGTGCTCTCTAGCCCTCCAGTATTACAGTTCAAGGTAGTATGTGACAGATCTGAAAATTCTGAAGGAAGAAAATCTCTAGAGTATGTAGATCGCAGCATTGCACACAGAGATTATAGTGGCTTTTATATCGGTTACAAATGTGCATTTATACTGTTAACTTCAAAAGTGGAATATTAGATATCATGCCAAAATTCTCCACTAGACTGTTATGTTCTTTGTTTCTGTTCCACCCCCCCCCCCCCGTGTGTGCGCGCACGCGCGCATGCACACACTTACTTAGCTATTGCTGGCTTGCCAGAGATCTTGAACTTGAGAAAGGTTAGACATCACAATGCTGGAGCAGTTTGTGAGCATCAGCAGATTTAGCTTGTAATTTCATTGATCTATGTGGGCTTGCTGTTTGCAAACCAGCTGCTGCACTGTTTCCCCACAGCTACTGATCTGAGTAGCATTGATTTTTTCCCCTTACATTAACATAGCATTACTTCTTTAATGGACAATAAATGACTGGATGTAAATACAAACAGGGCTGCAACAACAAAAGAAAAAAGTCAGTCTTGTTTTTATTTAAGGAACTCTATTAGTATTTGCCATAGAGAATTACAGGCATAAATTATTGATCAAGATCATGCAATTCTGATTCTAAATATCTATCTCAATAAGTCATCTTTTCTTAATGTATTTACCTGTAGCACCAAAATATTCCATCTTGTAGAGGGCATATTTTTGCCTCAGTACTAATGGTAAAAGCAGATCCTTTTCAAGGAGGAGTATAGAAAACACTACAAAAGCTTCTCCTATTACTAGAGTAAAGCTTAATGAATTCTGAATCCATGTCAACTGTGAAGAGGACACACAGTCTGTTCTCTCACCTTAGTTAGCATTAGAAAAACCTGAATTGGACTTGGGTTTAAATGGAATGGATTTTATCAACACTTACAATATAGTATGAATTGACTATCCTATGTAAATTAAGATACATGACCACATAGCATACTACACCACTTTGTGTGAACAGGTGATTAATTGAGTATTCTGTATCACTTATAATGCTCACTGTTGTGAAATTCAATGCCAGTGAGAAGACCTCAGTCTTTTCTGGATTCAGCCTGAGCGACTTATTCCTTATTCAGGTTCCTAGTTTTCCTCAACACTGGGACAACAATCAGCAGGGTTGCCCCTGCTTGGGGAAAATATAGCACTAAGTGTCAACTCCTATAATGTCTCAGTCACCCTCAGTTGCTCAAAAGATGTGACAGGATTGAAGCCTGTGGGACACCACAGGCGAGGGTTTCCGGTAAAAAGAAACAGCTGGACCACAGAAAGTTTCAACTAAGAATGATTTTTCCCCCTACCTCTGCTCAGTCCCATAGGTGCATTAGTAGCACCTCATGGTAAGCAAAAGCAACCCAGATCTAAGAACAGCCACCAACTACAATTTCCTTGGCATATTTGTGAAAGGAAGAGTTTTGCATGGAAGGCACAAGCCTTTTGCTTCTATGAAATTCTCCTTCCTCTGTGGTCTGGTCTGCCTGTGGAGTTGGGGAAAAGATGCAGTGGCATTGTAGACAGGGGATTGTCAATGCTTATGTAGCCCTGTCAACTTAGAACTAGATAAGTGCTAATTTCTTCACTTGGCTGCTGCAAAGGTACATATGAGTGTCCTGCTTAGAGTACAATTAAATTAATCCCACTGAGGTATTGCTGAAAGACACCTAACTGGAGCTTAAAATGCCCAGAGATCAAACAACAAGTACCAAGAACTTACACACTTATCCAAGATGAAATTTACATGCCATCATACTGCCTAATCTCCCCTTGCACTAAAAATCTAGAATTTCTCAATCCTCAATTTTCACTAACTAAATTTAATGTCAGTATTAACAAATTCAATGTCCACATTATTAATATATTAAACACTGATCCCAGCACAAACCTCTGGGGCATCCCCCTATTAACCTCTCTCCACTCTAGGAGAAGACATTCACTACAATTTTTCTTCCTATCATTTATTCGTTTTTTAATCCACTGAGACTTTGCCCTTTACTTCATCAATATACATTTTCCTTGATAGCCTTATGAGGGTACCTTTTCATAAGCTTTTTGAACATCCAAATAAATTATGTTCACCAGGTCACCTTTATCAACTTTTTTTTCAAAGAACTTTAATACAATAGTAAACAGGTTAGAGAGGCACGATTTCCCTTTACTGGAGTTGTGCTGGTTTGACCTCAACAGGTTACACTTATCCACCCCATCCTTAATTTGATTCTCAGTCAGTTTGCCCATCAGCAAGGTAAATTTTCCTGGTCTTAAGACAGGAACTAATGGAGATCCTGGGAATCAAGAACAGGCACTGCATTAAAGTTGTTCTAACCATAAGGAATCAGCTAGTCTAAATATTGCTTGCATCTTCTTCCAAGTATCTCCAATATTTCACACTATTTCCTTCAGAAACCTCTGAAGAATACCATCTGGTTTTGGTGATTTTTTTCTGCATTTGCGTTTATCAAGTCTCTCCAGAACTTCCTTCTGAAACATTTCCATCTTTGCCAAAGCTGCTCTCTAACAAAAAAACAAAACAAAAAAGAAATAGGAATTTTCCCCTCTATCTTCTAAAGAAAAGACCAAGGCAAAAATCCATGTCTCTCTTTTGTTGCACCATCCTCTGCAATTGTTCCTTTTTGCAATCTAGAAAACCTACAATCCCACATATAGATTCTTACATTTAATGTATTTCATTCAAAAAATAAAATATAAAAAATAGGGTGAATGAAGGAATATATCTTATTGGATCAACTTCTTTTGATGAAAGAGACAAGCTTTTGAGCTACAAAGATCTTATTCAGGTCTGGGAAAGGTACTTAAGAATGTCAGAGCTAAATGCAAGGTGGAACAGATTATTTAGCATAAATGATCCAACACATTATGGAACCATTCAATGTGATGTGACCTGTTAACACCTCTGGAGTCATTGGACAAAAAAGGGGGGAGGGTTGAGTGGATTACAGACCATTGTAATAAACTCTAAATCCAGTGTTTCTATTAAGACCATGATTTTTAGTATCTAGCAAAAAGTTACGAATTTAAGTTCCCAGGCTCACCTTTTGAAGTTGTTGTGCAGGTTTCCTTTGAGGATAAGGGCTAAGAGATCAGATATGGAGTGATAGTTTTATGAAGAGTATTCACCCCTGGGTGATATGGTGTTTGATCATATTCCTGTGCAAGTTCATTTGAGAGCTTAATGATGTCTTGATTCACCTACCTAGGTGCTATTGGGGCATCTAGTACACTGGATGAGGTACACCACATGTGCTAGGCATGTGTAGGGCATATGGCTCTTGAAAGGTGTGTTGTGGAGGGTATCACTCATCATAGTGCTAGAGAGATTTCTGCAACAGATGAAAAACTTGTGATCCTGACAGTTTAGCCAAGCAGGTACTTAACACTTATTTAACGACACTTAACAGGAAATATACTGTATTGTGCACATGACTGAATTAAGGTGCAAGGCAGAGATAGCGACTTTGGGCCCAATCTTGCAAGGTGCTGAGCAAATCCCAAAGGTGCTTACTCAGTGTTATCTGTTTGCAGAGAATTTAGTGGACATTTCTCTTTGGTCTGTTTCTCACCCCTTTAATTTCACCCTGAGTTTTGACTTTGAATAAGAAAGAAAACAGAGAGAAATGTAGCTGGAAATTCAGATTTTGGCCAGGTCTAGGGTCTCAGTCACAGAAGTGTAGAAAAGTTGCCACTTAGAACCATACATTTGTCCAGGTTTCAAACTCTGGTGAATTTACACCAAGCTTTGGCTTTATAACAAAGCCTCAGACCAAACTAGTTTCACCTAGATTTAAAGTTTTGTTATAAAAGTTTGCAACAGGGCACATCACTGGCCTGGCGCTGCCTTCTGATAACGCTGGGGATTAATTTGAGGCTGATGCTCCCCATCTGCAGTTTGCACACTGTCATTCTCTTACATCTGCCTGCAGCCCCTCTCACTGCCTCAGCAACCACAGCATCCTCTTCATGGCTTGGCCCTCTGGTCATATCACCAGACATGTTTCCCTCTTCCACAGGTTAGTATCACAGTCCAATAATCATGCCATTTTCCCCAATGGCGAGTCAGGGGAGGGGGGGGAAGAACTTGGGCCCACCCACTAGTCCGGGTCCCAACCAAGTGACCCTGTCAATGGCAATCTCATTCTGCTCTTCTTGAAAGTGCTCACCACTTTTCCCTGGGCCTCATCCCCGCAGCCTCTGTACCTACTCCACCCTTACCTCAGGGCCTTCGAACACTGTGCTGTCCACAATGCTAGTACTTCTTCCACCTCCTAGAGCCCAGCCTTCACTCTATGAGCTCTAAACAGCTACTGACCCTGCTGCCCCCTGCAGCTCCTCTTATCTCAGCCTGCCAGTCCTGGATTGGTTGCTCCATGCAGCTGCCCCCTGATTGGCTGTGCTTCACACAGCCTCTCTGGGACACTTGGAGGACTTACTTCCACTGCTCCTGACTGAGGTTAACCCTTTCTGCACCTGTGTGGGGCACACACAGCATCACAGTTTCACATAGCTCTAGTTGCAAGCATCTAGATTACAGCTGAGTTTGCCTTCCCTTAGTATCAAAAACCCCTGCTCCATCTATGTTTAAGTGGTCTATTTGCTGTATTTTTAAGCACAGAATTTTGCTTTAATTATATTTCTATCAGCTTTAGCACAGAGAAAGAGAGTGCATTTTAATGCACATGTTGAACATTAAGTCATATTTGCTGTAGGGGAACTCTAGTAAATAGTAATTGTTTAAAAGGTCTTTTTATGATGAAAGAAAATGAAAATAATACAGAATAGACTGTAACAGCAGCTTTTCTAATCATGTTAATAGAAGTTCAGCTATGTATCTCCTAAATAATCTTTTATAATAGAGGATGAGGGAGGGGAAATTTAAGCATGCACCCATACATTACTCTGTCGATCAGGAAGAGATGGAAATTATCATTATTTTCATTCCTTGCTCTCCTGCTGGAAAGTGCATTTCAATCAATGGAACTGAAATATAACTGAATAATTTAATATATAATATTGTTTTCTTGTTATGACAATTACCCCTTCATTCAGTTTTTTCTTTTGTTTAATATATAAACAAACAGGTTCCTCAGAAAATTCAAACACAATTTGAATATTAGTCTGATTTCAGCACCCTGTGTTAGATTTATTTCTTGAAGTATGTTATGTCAGAATGAAACTCACTTGCAGAAATTAAATTATGTCAAACATTGAAAGATGAATACACTGAACTATATGAACAAAGATATGCGCAGACTCAGAGCAGTTTGCTGCTGGTCAATTTCAATGCTGTTTCCTTCAAAATTACTATTTTAGTTTGCTTGTTGTTGAGTTGGGCTTTTTTAAATTTCAGTTACTGACTTGAAATGAAATGTACCAATTTACCAATTTTTATGTATTAAAGCAAAAAACCTAACAACTAAAAGCAAACCACAATGAAACCTGAATTTGTAGAACCAAAATAATTATGCAATCATGGGGGTTGTTGTTTTTTTTTTAATAACTCAATCTATTCAAGAGAGAAATAAAATTTCAGTCTTGAAAGTTACAGCCTGTTAATAGTGTGTGTAGCTGATATGAATACATTGAATACACAGGCTGTAGTTCTACTGACGAGCTTGCATTGCCCCCTATAGTTGCTGTGTGTCAGTTCTTGGGCAGGGGTGGAAGGGAAAGAAAAGAAACAATGTGCTGAAAATCCTGTGCTTTTAGTTTTGACTCAGTCGTTCGAAAGAGCTGGGATGGTGTGGAGAAATCTAATCTAACCACACTATGCAGGAGGAATGTATAGATGCAACTCCCCAAGCATATCAGCATCAAGTACAGTTTATGTATCTGATTCTTGTTTTTGGCTGGGTTCAGCCAAACTTCCTCAAAGTGCAAGGTGTTCAAATTCAGTGTTCAGCAATATCCAGCTGAGTCATCATTGGTCTCTGCACTGAATAAGACAAAGAAGAGGACACAGTGCCTGCTCTGAGGAATTCATGACCAAATTATATCAGGCACCTGCACAGCTGCATAAAGGAAGAAGAGAGCACAGGTAGCATCTCCCCTTCTGCTCCCCACCAAACAGGGATTTGGAGGGAGGGCACAATAGCAGCCCTTCAATTCAAGGAGCATGTGGACTCTAAAAAGACTGTGCAAGCCTAGAGAGATTAGATTGCTGTCAGCAGCCATTTCGATAGAGACTGGGAAAACTGGGAGAAAGCTCAATTGTGGCCCTGTTTCTCTGTAGCGGCCAGCACTTCTGTCCAAGGATACTGGCAAGGACAAACTCCAGGAGGCACTGGGCATGCTTGAGGCACCATGCTGCCCAGAATCCCTGACGGGACAATGCATCTCAGCTAGATCCGACAGAGGGATGCAACTATTTGCCACAATGCAGACTTCCCAGTTTGGGCCCATCTTTGTTACTGAACTAAAAGAAATGCTTTTGGACGATCAAAGCATCAATAAAATGTCCTTACCATGGCAATTATCTTTGCACCTGTTATCCCAGTCTGTATGTCTTTCACAGGTATATGTATAGTAAGAGCACCTGTCACAAGTTCTGTGTACCTTTTGATAATCTCTTCAATCATAAAGACCTTGGCAATCACCCACAAGTAGCCCTACTCTGGCAGCCACCCGCTAAATTTCCCAGATTGATTTTAATATGGCCTGGGACCTACCTAAGAAATTCCCTCTCTCTTCATCAGACACTGCTGCAGAGACCTCTGGGCTACAATTCCATTGGTATGAAAGGGAAGGGGCTGCTGGTAGAGCATTCTCCATTAGGGCCTTGTGCATTCAGACCTCACTTTCCCCTTTAATCCATAATACTCCGAGGTTGTTAACCTTCAAGGCACTCTGGTCAGTGGGGTGTTGGGAGAGAATCCAGTGGAGATCACACCATGCCAGTTTACTATGTGCACAGAATGACACACTGCTTAACACACAACTTGCTGAGTTCCACGCCAGCTGCAGTTTTTGGACAGGCACACCACAATATTCTCATCTGGAGGTATAAAGGCAAAGTGACAGCGGCAAGGTCTGCCTCAAAAGAAATGGGTGCAACCTTCTGACCATGCAGAGATGAACAAAGTTGACCTGAACATAGAAGCACAGGTGTCAGCTAAATGCAACTCCCAGATTGAAAACCCAGTCCAAAAAATGATACACACCGTTAACCAAAGCACCTGATATTATGCCTCCCATCTCTTCCAGTTGCTTCACCCAGCTACCCAGTAACACACTTGTGTTGTCTAGAGTCACTGTATTTGCTATTAAAATGTTATAATTTCCCAACAGTCGTTATGCAGTAAGCATAGTTACTTTCTAATCCAAGTATATGGAAATACTGTATTATATCAGATATCACTGTGTAGTAACCTCACAAATGCTGATTTTTTTAAAATTGCAACCAATGTGGTCAGGTTTAAAATGTTCCAATTTTGCCTTAGATTTTGCCTCAGCTATGCAATATCCCCTTACTACATGGGACACCTCGGGAATCCTATAAATATTGAGGTAAAGTTATTCGATTATCTAAGGAAGTAGAGAAGTTTTTCATCCTGATCACGGTACCCCTATTTCATATGACTTTTTAAAATAAATTTTAAATTTTTAATACAAATTTTGTTTGCGTTATCTTTTTTTGTTACTTCTGAAGTTTGGAGTTTTTCTTAATTTAGTATCACAATTTTACACAGCATCTTCATACGAAAGGACCCACAAATCATTTTTTCAGAATAAAAGCAGCTGTATAGAAATGAAGTCACCTGGTGGATGTCAACCAATTGGTTCAAAGCACACTGCACACAGTTGGGAGAAAGAATATTTTTGAATGCCAGCCACGGCGGAATAAACCACTAATCTTATGAAATGTCCATGCAGAGCAGACAGAAAACTTCTTTTTATGATCATATGAGAAGTAACATGTTAATAAATATATCTACCTTTCAGCAATGAAGGGCTGAGGATTAAACCTATGGTTTTCGTTTTCCAGACTACTCTGGAACTACTCTACTCACAACCATTGGACCAACCCTTTAATAGGTATCTGTTTGTGTCAGCTCTGGATATGCACAGTGAAAGATGGATCTGTCCAATTCAGGCCATGTAGGGTACCTCTAAACAAGGAAGTGCAGTGCTATACACATTTATTTTGTTTAACACGTCCTTAACTGGTTTTGGTTTATGTTCTGTTTTTCTCTAAAGCGTTTAGCCGCCATAGTAATAGGTACAATAGTAACAGTAAAATAAGTGTTTGCCTTCCCACAAGGAAGTCAGTTATTTTCTTTAGTACCTGACAAAACCTCCAAAGACCAGCATGCCTATGATTTCTATGGCTCAATTAATACTGCACCATTCTCTCAAAACAGTATTACTCCTGGTACTGGCATTACCAATCTAACATTTACTGGATACCTGAAAATAGGTTTGGAAGTCACACTGGAAATAAGGAAAGCTCATGTTTGGTTCCTGAACCCAACACCAGATGTACCCATGAAACACAACTCACACAGAGCCAGAGTGATAATTCACCGTGCAGCTGCACTGCCCCAAGAGCAAAGCAGGAAATGAATTCTGACTCAGAGAGGCTAATTCTCATGTACACCAAGGCTCCTTTATGCCCCCACCCCCAATCATATAAAGAGATGGTAAAGAGGGTGTAAATATGTTTCACGTCCCCTATCAGGCTCCCTTATAGTGGCAGAGTGGAGTAAAGAGACGTTGATGTAAATGAGAATTAGGCCTTGAGAGTCAAAATTTCTCTTCTGCTTCCCCCCTGCTCTGGTGGAAGGGCAGAGACAGTGTTTCTGCTATTCCCCAACCCTCTCAACATCCCTTCCCACCATTTACAGTGGAAAACATCGGACAAGTAGTCCTTGCTTTTCCATTACAGAAAATCACAATGCTGAAAGGTGGGGCCCAAAAGGTAGTTACTTGGCTATATAAAGGTTCCCCTACAAAGTCAAATAAAGGCTGTGACCATCTAGCCTAGAGTGGTGTGTGTGTTCCAGCCTGTATATGATCTTACAGAGATACATTATGTTCTTCCTACATCACTGAAATGGGATTAGAAATAATAATTTTCAACATTTGTTTTTCTGCTGATTGTTGAATAGCTGGCTCCAACAGCAAACATTTTATCGTATTCATTGCTATGCTTTTGGATAGCTACACTCACAAGATACAGTTTAATTTCTTATATATCCATGTCATTTTTCTTTCATATTAATATTCCCATATGACAAGCACTTTACTTCATGCTGCTGAATTGATTTTCAAGAAGAATCTTCTTTCACATAAATTGTTACTTTCCATGAAACCAATGGAAGTTTTGGAAAAAAATACCAGATTTAGTCCCGGTCTTTCCAAGAAATTGCTAAGAAAGTATATGTGTGGGTGAAGAAATTGTCAGCCTCTCCCAACTGCAACACAAATACTTTCATAAGTATTTGTGAACAAATTAAAATTGGTTACTAAGAAATTCAGTTCAGGAAACACAACAAAACAAAAACAACAGGTATACTCAAAAAGAAAAGGAGTATTTGTGGCACCTTAGAGACTAACAAATTTATTTAAGCATAAGCTACAGCTCACTTCATCAGATGCATGTAGTGAAAAATACAGTGGGGAGATTTTATTTACACAGAGAACATGAAACAATGCATGTTACCATACAGACTATAACAAGAGTGATCAGGTAAGGTGAGCTATTATCAGCAGGAGAGCGGGGGGCGAGGGAGGGAATGAAACCTTTTGTAGTGATAATCAAGGTGGGCCATTTCCAGCAGTTGACAAGAATGTGTGAGGAACAGTGTGTGTGGGGGGGAATAAACATGGGGAAATAGTTTTACTTTGTGTAATGACATATCCACTCCTAGTCTTTATTCAAGCCTAAATTAATTGTATCCAGTTTGCAAATTAATTCCAATTCAGCAGTCTCTCATTGGAGTCTGTTTTTGAAGTTTTTTTGTTGAAGAATTGCCTCTTTTAGGTCTGTAATTGAGTGACCAAGGAGGTTTAAGTGTTCTCCGACTGGTTTTTGAATGTTATAATTCTTGACGTCTGATTTGTGTCCATTTATTCTTTTATGCAGAGACTGTTATACTGAAAGGTAGTGATAACTACATTGGTCATAAGCCTCTGAGACTGGTGTGAACAGTCTTCATTTAAAATAATTCTCAGCATGAGGTCATTAGAAGCTGACCACCTAAAACGAAAAGGGATTGTGGACCCACCCAGGAGTTTGGACTGAGTGGACAGCAGGCAGGGGAGGAGGGGTGAGACAGAATACATGAAAACTGGGAATACAGAGAAACGGAGAGAAAGCCAGAAAGAACAGCTGAAACCACAGTGTTTACCCTAGAAGAAACCTGGGAAGAGGCTTTTGGGTCTGGGGTTCAGGTTGAAAAAAGAGTTCCTGGTGCTGTGTGCAAAGGAAGCAGTTTCTTGCTATTTGATTCCTTCTGCATTCAGTGACACAAGATCCTGTACATTCTTTGTAAATAAACAAAACTGCATCAAAGAAAATACGAGACTATCACCAATTTCGACTCCCAGCTGGAACAGGGCCTCAAACTGTGGCTAGCCAATTCAATTGAAAAAGGGGAAACAATATTTTCCTACCTCATAGTGCAAGGTTCCTATTCTGAGGATCAGCTACAGCCGCAGCCCCTATGAAAATTACAGTGGCTGCCCAGCAGCTCCGAGTTTCACCACTGACATAGGGTAGGTGAATCCTACACCAATGGAGAATTGACAGAGTGGTGTGCCACACCTCTATGCCCAATGCTGGGGTGAGGGATGGCAGAGGCACAACTTCTCTCTACCGGGGGGACTCCTCTGTTGGACAGCTCCCTTATGCCTCCAGAGTAGCACAAAGGAACGATAGTGCAAGAGAAAAGTCTGGCCCTATATAATTCATACTGTAATATGATGACAATGTCCATCTCCTAATTGTTTCCTAAATTGTACACAAGCTCGCTCCACCATTTTTTTACCATCAGATTCTGTGCTTTCCTTTCTCTCTTTTCTTTTTTAACCTTTACCTTCTCTTCTTTTCTCTACTTTACTCCTTTCCACTCAGCTTCCTTCTCTACATCTTCATGTGTTGCCACAGCCCCATCCATTTAGAGTTGATAAGGCACAAACCCACATGAATTGCTTTTCATAATAAAAAGATCTCTAACCAGTGTCTTTTTGAGTTGGTTTGATAAGAATCTTTGTAATACTTAAAAACTCAAATGACATGATTACCATTAATTAAATAACTGGCAACTTTTCATCAAAGTTTGGCTATTCTACCCCTCTAAAAATCAACTCTTTAAAAACAGGCAGCAAACAGGGAAAGATTAAGAATGAGCTCTCAAAATTGGATACTCTCATAAAGCACCAACCTTCCACACAAACTTCCTCGTGGCTGGACTTTACAAAAACTAGACAAGCCATCTACAACACACACTTTGCTTCTATACAAAAGAAAAAGGACACTAAACTCTCGAAACTACTACATGCCACAAGAGGCCACAACAGTGGTTCCCTTAACTCATCCAACAATATTGTTAAGCTGTCCAACTATATTCTTAGCCCAGCTGAAGAATCTGTCCTATCTCGGGGCCTCTCCTTTTGCCCCTCCACCGCCAGGAACATGATACAGTTCTGTGGTGACCTAGAATCCTATTTTCGACATCTCCGACTCAAGGAATATTTCCAACGCACCTTTAACCAACATATTAATCCACAGGGACCTTCCAACCAACACTACAAAAAGAAGGATTCTGGGTGGACTCCTCCTGAAGGTCGAAATAACAGACTGGACTTCTACATAGAGTGCTTCCGCTGACGTGCACAGGCTGAAATTGTGGAAAAGCAGCATCACTTGCCCCATAACCTCAGCCATGCAGAACACAATGCCATCCACAGCCTCAGAAACAACTCTGACATCATAATCAAAAAGGCTGACAAAGGAGGTGCTATCGTCATCATGAATAGGTCGGAATATGAACAAGAGGCTACGAGGCAGCTCTCCAACACCACTTTCTATAAGCCATTACCCTTTGATCCCACTGAGGGTTACCAAAAGAAACTACAGCATTTGCTCAATAAAGTCCCTGAAAAAGCACAAGAACAAATCCGCACAGACATACCCCGACCTGGGATATTCTATCTGCTACCCAAGATCCATAAACCTGGAAACCCTGGATGCCCCATCATCTCAGGCATTGGCACCCTGACAGCAGGATTGTCTGGCTATGTAGACTCCCTCCTCAGGCCCTATACTACCAGCACTCCCAGCTATCTTCGAGAAACCACTGACTTCCTAAGGAAACTACAATCTATCGGTGATCTTCCTAAAAACACCATCCTAGCCATTATGGATGTAGAAGCCCTCTACACCAACATTCCACACAAAGATGGACTACAAGCCATCAGGAACAGTATTCCCAATAATGTCACGGCTAACCTGGTGGCTGAACTTTGTGACTTTGTCCTTTCACATTTGGTGACAATGTATACCTTCAAATCAGTGGCACTGCGATGGGTACCCGCATGGCCCCATAGTATGCCCACATTTTTATGGCTGACTTAGAACAACGCTTCCTCAGATCTCGTTCCCTAATGTCCCTACTCTACTTGCGCTACATTGATGACATCTTCATCATCTGGACCCATGGAAAAGAAGCCCTTGAGCAATTCCACCATTATTTCAACAATTTCCATCCCACCATCAACCTCAGCCTCGACCAGTCCACACAAGAGATCCACTTCCTGGACACTACGGTGCTAATAAGCAATGGTCACATAAACACCACCCTATATCGGAAACCTACTGACTGCTATTCCTACCTACATGCCTCTAGCTTTCATCCAGATCATACCACACGATCCATTGTCTACAGCCAAGCTCTACGATATAACCGCATTTGCTCCAACCCCTCAGACAGAGACAAACACCTACAAGATCTCTATCATACATTCTTACAACCACAATAGCCACCTGCTGAAGTGAAGAAACAGATTGACAGAGCCATAAGAGTACCCAGAAGTCACCTACTACAGGACAGGCCCAACAAAGAAAATAACAGAACACCACTAGCCATCACCTTCAGCCCCCAACTAAAACCTCTCCAACACATCATCAAGGATCTACAACCTATCCTGAAGGATGACCCATCACTCTCACAGATCTTGGGAGACAGGCCAGTCCTTGCTTACAGACAGCCCCCCAATCTGAAGCAAATACTCACCAGCAACCACACACCATACAACAGAACCACTAACCCAGGAACCTATCCTTGCAACAAAGCCCGTTGCCAACTCTGTCCACATATCTATTCAGGGGACACTATCATAGGGCCTAATCACATCAGCCACACTATTAGAGGCTCGTTCACCTGCGCATCTACCAATGTGATATATGCCATCATGTGCCAGCAATGCCCCTCTGCCATGTACATTGATCAAACTGGATAGTCTCTACATAAAAGAATAAATGGACACAAATCAGACATCAAGAATTATAACATTCAAAAACCAGCCGGAGAATACTTCAATCTCTCTGGTCACTCGATCACAGACCTAAGAGTGGCTATACTTCAACAAAAAAGCTTCAAAAACAGACTCCAACGAGAGACTGCTGAATTGGAATTAATTTGCAAACTGGATACAATTAACTTAGGCTTGAATAGAGACTGGGAGTGGATGAGTCATTACATAGAGTAAAACTATTTCCCCTTGTTATTTCTCCCCCCACCCCCCACTGTTCCTCAGACATTCTTGTTAACTGCTGGAAATGGCCCACCTTGATTATCACCACAAAAGGTTTTCCTCCTCCCCCTCCTTCCTGCTGGTAATAGCTCATCTTAAGTGATCACTCTCCTTACAGTGTGTATGATAAAATCCATTGTTTCATGTTCTCTGTGTTTGTATATAAATCTCCCCACTGTATTTTCCACCGAATGCATCTGATGAAGTGAGCTGTAGCTCACGAAAGCTTATGCTGAAATAAATTTGTTAGTCTCTAAGGTGCCACAAATACCCCTTTTCTTTTTTGACTACAGTATCAACACATGAATGAAATGACATTTCTTAATATTTCTAAAGACCCATACGTTTATTCTAGTAGATAATACCAGTTCATAATGCACAAGCCAATAAGGGTTATTAAACACCCAGGAATTTGAGAATCCTTCTTTTGAGTCAGTGACATTGTAGACTTCACTAGGGATCTCATTTTCCTTCAGTAGAAGAACTACAGGGCAAAGGAGGCAAATGAACTACGAAACATATAATCACTGCTTTTAATGCTGCTTTTTTTTTGGTCATAAAAATTCCATTTAAAAGTACATTTTGCTCCCAACTATTGTTACAATGTTTTTACAATTTTTCGTTTTTTTAAATAAGTTCTGACATTTGTTTATATAAAAATGTTTAAAACATTCTCTATGCTACATGTTTTACAAGCAGATCATTTTGTCCATATTAAATACATGCTGATGATTTACAGAAAGGGATTCAAAGTGAAACACGCAAGAGCAGGCTCCTACAAGATTGAAGGGAAACATTTCAAAAGCACCTACATGACTTTGAAGCCTAAGTGTCATTTTCAAAAGTGACTTAGGCACTTAGAAACCTAAGGGCTGGTCTACTCTGAAAAGTTACATCGGCATAGTTAAGTCTCTTGGGGGTATGAAAAATCCACACCCCTTGAGTTAAGCCAACCTAACCCCTTGTATAGTCAGTGATAGGTCAATTCTTCAGTTAACCTAGCTACCTCCTCTTGGTATGGTAGATTACCGACAGTGATGACCTACCTTTCTCATCACTGTAGTAAGTTCTACCCTGAAGTAATACAGAAGGTCAGCTGTAGCATTTTAAATGTAGACATAGAAAAGCAGACTTTGACTCCCTCAGGGAACTGATGGGCAGGATCCCCTGGGAGAATAACATGAGGGGGAAAGGAGTTCAGGAGAGCTGGCTGTATTTTAAAGAATCCTTATTGAGGTTACAGGGACAAACCATCCCGTTGTGTAGAAAGAATAGTAAATATGGCAGGTGACCAGCTTGGCTTAACAGTGAAATCCTTGCTGATCTTAAACACAAAAGATAAGCTTAAAAGAAGTGGAAAATTGGACAAATGACCAGGGAACAGTATAAAAATATTGCTCGGGCATGTAGGAGTGAAATCAGGACGGCCAAATCACACTTGGAGTTGTAGCTAGCAAGAGATGTTAAGAGTAACAAGAAGGGTTTCTTCAGGTATGTTAGCAACAAGAAGAAAGTCAAGGAAAGAGTGGGCCCCTTACTCAATGAGGGAGGCAACCTACTGACAGAGGATGTGGAAAAAGCTAATGTACTCAATGCTTTTTTTGCCTCTATCTTCACAAACAAGGTCAGCTTCCAGACTGCTGCACTGGGCAGCACAGCATGGGGAGGAGATGACCAGCCCTCTGGTGGAGAAAGAAGTGGTTCAGGACTATTTAGAAAAGCTGGACGAGCACAAGTCCATGGGGCCGGATGAGCTGCATCCGAGAGTGCTAAAGGAGTTGGCGGATGTGATTGCAGAGCCATTGGCCATTATCTTTGAAAACTCATGGCCATCGGGGGAAGTCCCGGATGACTGGAAAAAGGCTAATGTAGTGCCCATCTTTAAAAAGGGAAGGAGGAGGATCTGGAGAACTCCAGGCCAGTCAGCCTCACCTCAGTCCCTGGAAAAAACATGGAATCAAGGAATCAGTTCTGAAGCACTTAGAGGAGAGGAAAGTGATCAGGAACAGTCAGCATGGATTCACCAAGGGCAAGTCATGCCTGACTAATCTAATTGCCTTCTATGATGAGATAACTGGCTCTGTGGATGAGGGGAAAGCAGTGGACGTGTTGTTCCTTGACTTTAGCAAAGCTTTTGACACGGTCTCCCACAGTATTCTTGCCAGCAAGTTAAAGAAGTATGGGCTGGATGAATGGACTATAAGGTGGATAGAAAGTTGGCTAGATTGTCGGGCTCAACGGGTAGTAATCAATGGCTCCATGTCTAGTTGGCAGCCGGTATCAAGTGGAGTGCCTCAAGGGTCAGATTTATTCAATATCTTCATAAATGATCTGGAGGATGGTGTGGATTGCACCCTCAACAAGTTTGCAGATGACACTAAACTGGGAGGACATGTAGATATGCAGGAGGGTAGGGATAGGATACAGAGGGACCTAGACAAATTAGAGGATTGGGCAAAAGAAATCTGATGAGGTTCAACAAGGACAAGTGCAGAGTCCTGCACTTAGGATGGAAGAATCCCTTGCACCGCAACAGACTAGGGACCGAATGGCTAGGCGGTAGTTCTGCAGAAAAGGACGTAGCAGTTACAGTGGACAAGAAGCTGGATATGAGTCAACAGTGTGCCATTGTTGCCAAGAAGGCCAATGGCATTTTGGGATGTATAAGTAGGGGCATTGCCAGCAGATCGAGGGATGTGATCGATCCCCTCTACTCAACATTGGTGAGGCCTCATCTGTAGTACTGTGTCCAGTTTTGGGCCCCAGACTACAAGAAGGATGTGGAAAAATTGGAAAATGTCCAGCGGAGGGCAACAGAAATGATTAGGGGTCTGGAACACATGACTTATGAGGAGAGGTTCAGGGAACTGGGATTGTTTAGTCTGCAGAAGAGAAGAATGAGGGGGGATTTGATAGCTGCTTTCAAATACCTGAAAGGGGGTTCCAAAGAGGATGGATCTAGACTGTTCTCAGTGGTAGCAGATAACCAGAACGAGGAGTAATGGTCTCAAGTTGCAGTGCGGGAGGTTTAGGTTGGATATTAGGAAAAACTTTTTCACTAGGAGGGTGATGAAACACTGGAATGCATTACCTAGGGAGGTAGTGGAATCTCCTTCCTTAGAAGTTTTTAAGGTCAGGCTTGACAAAGCCCTGGCTGGGATGATTTAGTTGGTGATTGGTCCTGCTTTGAGCAGGGGGTTGGACTAGATGACCTCCTGAGGTCCCTTCCAACCCTGATATTCTATGATTCTATAGTCACAGTTTCATCAAAAGTCAAAGGGATTTAGAGCCCAAGAGAGATTTTTCAAAAGCACTTAGGCACCTAAAGAGGCAGAAAAATGCTTATTGAAATTTTCAAAAGCACCTAAGCAGGTTAATCACCTAACTACTATTTAAATCAATGGTAGTCAGATGCTTAAGCACTTATGAAAAGCCCACTAGGCACCCATCTGCATATTCAGGAGCCTAAACATCTCTGAAAATCTGACCCCAATTTCCTTCTGAAAATAGGACTTAGGCTTCTAAATCACATAGGAGCTTCTAACAATTTTATCCTATTTCTAGTTCTGTACCTGGCCAGAAATGCCACAAGAAATGTTCTCTCAAGGCATTTTAAACTACAATCCTGGCAGAACTAGGAAGCAGAAAAAACACATTATATGATGATTTCAGATTTTTTTTAAAAAAATGTTTGATTTGCATTTCATTCTAAAAAGGGGAAAGGTTTGGCAGTAGATAAACAAAATGTTTTTTTCAACTCTAATCATAACTGGAGATTCATGTTAGACCTTGAACATGTCGAGTATAGACCATTAGAGTTCATCCTCTAAGTGCTGAGAAGCCCGCATCACAAGGGCACATACATGAAGTCACGCTGTCAGAAGTACTTGACAGCTAATATGAATGGCAAATTCCCTCTCACCCTGTTTACAACAGTCGGAAGGAAGATAAGGCGTTGTATTAAAGCAATGTCACAACACTGTAAAAGCTGGCAAAAATCCATTGTTTTGTTTTTTGATCTCCAAGGAATATCTGCAGCCCCATTTTTTTACTCACCTATTTCTATATTCATGCTGCTGTGACTGACTCATATAATTATCTTCTACATTTTTCTGTAACAGATCTAAAGTGCTCAGCCATATAAATGAAGAATTCACTCTTCTGTACTGAAATTGTAGACTCCTTGCTAAGTTACGTTTGATGGTGGGGTATTTTTTCCTGTACTGTCTTCTGAACACACTGACCTATGGTAAGCCTTAATCAGGAGACACTGAGATATAAAAAAACCCAACAGGTTACCTCATAATCTCTTCCTGCTAATGTTCCTGAAGAGCACCTGCTGGCTTAAAAAGGGATTTGAGTGACCCAAGATTAAGAAATCCCCTTACAACAATTACTGTTCTTATCACTGAAGAAAGTGATGCCAAATTTATATCTTCCTGATGGATTCAATACACAGAACCAGACACATGAGATTAAAATTATATATAGGGTGCATTTTATAAGACATCAAAATAGCCCCAGATGATGGAGTTCTGAAAATAGTATTGCTATCAACCTGATTGTCATTCATTTTCCTTCCACTGGATGTTTTGCAGAAAATCTCTGAAGACAGTAGGATCATTATACCAGCAGTCATTTATAAGAAATTGTACACAAAGGCACTTTAAAACATTACCTTATCTTTATAATATACTTGTGAGGAAGGCAAGTATTACTACTCACCATTTGACAGATGAAGTAACCGAGACTGAGACATTAAGTGGTTTGCCAAAGGTCACTCTGCAAATCAGTGGCAGAGATAAGATTAAACTCAGAAGTTACTATTTCCCAGATCAATGTCTTTCTGGATTAGCAAATTCTTATACAAATATTAACTTTGTTCTGTTCAGAAAACTGTCTAATGCATCCGTAAGGTAACCACTCTTCATCAAAAGTGTCAAAAAGATTTTAAGCTGGCAAAGTTACTGTTCATACATGCATCAGCTGAGTAATGGCTTTCTAACAAATACATTGGTTAAATACTCCATTCCAGACCTCCTAACTACTTTTGCTATTTTCAGGGTTCCCTCTCCACTCTGGGTACAGATGTGGGGACCCACATGAAAGACCCCTAAACTTATTTCTACCAGCTTAGATTAAAACTTCCCCAAGGCACAAATTCTTTGCCCTTGGAGGGTATGCTGCCACCACCAAGCGATATAACAAAGAATCAGGGAAAGGATCACTTGGAGTTCCTATTCCCCCAAAATATCCCTCCAAGCCCCATACCCCCTTTCCTGGGGAGGCTTGAGAATAATATCCTAACCAATTGGTTACAAAGTGACCACAGACCCAAACCACTGGATCTTAGGACCATAGAGAAATCAATCAGGTTCTTAAAAGAAGGATTTTATTTAAAAAAAAAGGTAAAAATCACCTCTGTAAAATCAGGATGGAAAATAACTTTACAGGGTAACAAAAGATTCAAAAACACAGAGGATTTCCCTCTGGGCCAAACTTTAAAGTTACAAAAAGAAAACCAGGAATACACCTTCTTCTCAGCACAGAGAAAATCAAAAGCCAAAACAAAAATAAGCTAACGCATTCCCTTGCTAGTACTTACTAATTCTAACGGAGTTGGATTGCTTGCTTCCTTGATCTGTGTCCGGCAAACACACAGAATAGACAGACCAAAATCTCCCCTCCCTCCCCCCCTCCGCGATTTGGAAAGTATCTTGTCCCCTTATTGGTCCTTTTGGTCAAGTGCCAGCCAAGTTACATAAACTTCTTAACACTTTACAGGTAAAAGGATTTTGTGCCTCTGGCCAGGAGGGATTTTACAGTACTGTATACAGGAAGATTGTTACCCTTCCCTTTATATTTATGACAGCTATACTAAAATAAACATGAAGATGATAAATATACATTCAAAACTCTTGAGTTCATACCTTATGAACAATAAGGAAATTTGAGAGAGACATCAGGATACATTTTCAATATGATCTCCAGTCAAGTTTATGATTTAGCTAAAGGATCAGTTTTCATTTGTTATATCATATCCCTTGATAAATGATTTTTGAACAATCCCTTCCACATTGTTGAACAGTTGGACCTCAGTACCCATTCATAAAAAATACAATTACTCTGTAAATATGGTTCTTTGAGATATGCCCAGATAGATCCACACTTTTAGGATAAGTGTGCCCCAGTGTGCAAGCTTGGAAACTTCTAGAAAGCAGCATCAGTTGGGGCCATTCACCCTTATCCTCTTCTCACATTTTGAGTACAAATAGCAGATATGATCCTAAATGCTCTTGAGTTTTTGTCCCTAACTCATGGATTCTTTTACAAGAAACCCTGAGGAAATGGAGAAACTGGCTATCAGATTCAGACACCAAGTAATGTTATATAAAAGAGCTGAAAGAGCTCCAAATCATAGTCTTGCATATTTCATGGCTAGAAACAGTGCAAAGGCTTTCCTTGGTGGCTGCCTTAGACCTACTTGAGTGTGATCTGATACCCCAGGTGGCAGAACATTGTCTGATCCATTGAGAGCCAAGATGGACTGACTACTGGTTTTATTCCCATTTTCTATAAAAATTCTGGTGGATCTTTCAGATTGATTAGATACTGCAAATAATCATTTTAAAGTATCTAATCATCTAGAAGTATGCAGCCTAACCTCATTGAATTTGAATACGGCTTCAGGTAAAATAGAGGCAGGATTAATGGCCTGACTGAGAAAGAAATCAGAGACCAATTTAGACAGGAATTTGGGGCAAGAGTGAAAGGTTTTATAGAATATGGTGTAGTGACAATCAGTAATCAGGCCTAACTCTCTCTACGGGCTGAAATGACTCTGGGTAATGCTGGCTTCACAGAGATCATACTGTTACGGAACTATGAATGAATGGAGACTCTGTGACCTTTGTGAAACCAAAATCTAAATCCCACAATGGATATGGTTCATATGCAAGAAGGAACACATCATGGAGCATCCCTTTCATAGGGCAAGTGAAGACTATCAGCCTGTTCATCAGAAGATGGAAAACCAAGTGCAGTCTGATGGATCTTGATAGAGCTTAAAGCCAGTTTTGACTGTTCCGTATATAGTAGATGAAATGATTATCTCCTATCTATTCACTTTCAAGTCCCCAGATGGTGAATCTCTCCCACTTAATTGAATAGGGTTGTCAAGTTAAAAAACATTCCTGTTTTTTATTTTTTGATCACAGCAGATCTCTTTTGATTTAGTGTTACCAGCAATTCTTGAAGGAGAACCTCAACATTAGGGCTGGGCAGGAAACATTTTCCTTTCCTGTGAGAATTTTTGAGATTTCCATTCCTAAATCTGGACAAAAAGTCAAAATTTAAAATTTTTTTAGCAAATCAACAAACCAAATCTATTGAAGCATTTCATTTCAAATTCAACCTTTTTCTTTTTTTCTTTCTTCTTTCACCTTTTTATAGTCTATATTTACTAAAAATCACAAAACAAAAAGTTATTTATTTTGACTCAAAAACTGAAATTTTTCATTTTGAAAATGTCAAAATGAAGCTGTTTAAAAAGAACATAGTTGAGTCAGGAGATTTGTTGAAACTTACCCTGTTTCGTGAACAGTTTCAATTTCAAAAAATTGGTATTTTTCGGCAAAAAAATTGGTTAATTGAAAAATTCCCATTGAGATTTACACAAGACATCCAACACTGTATTTTACAGATTGTTGCCTTCCTGATGTAGAACCAGAAACATTCCATTGACTGTTATCATGATAATTTAAAACAAACAAAACCCCTCAATAGGAAAGCAAATATATCAAATGAATATTAATGCTGTGGCAAACTGACAAAAGCAAGGAAAGTTAGACAATTTTACTTGAGCATATGTTTGTTTATACAATCTCAGGATACAGTATATATACCAAACACTGCTGGAACTGTGTCACAGTCTTGGTCCCTAATAATACAATGGTATCTGAACAAGTGGACTACTACGCTCAGGTGGAGTCCTATTGGTTTACAGAACTGAGACTTGGGATTTGAAGTACAGTTCCAAACTCCACCAGTGATTCGGCTCAGTGATTACATAGTAAACCAGAACAGCTTTTTCACAGCCCTCACAGTCTGCTCTGTCAGTATATATTTAGGATATCTTTTATCTCAGGATTGACATGGGCATATCTTTTCAAACTAAAATTTCATATGAAATTTTGGATGAAAGCTAATTACTGCCTATTACTATAGCTCATTTTCTGTGGATAGAGGAATACAAAAAATAAAAGCAGTGGTTTACATTATGAGCAAATAGCCATGAAAATATTATTCTAAGAAAAAATAAAGAATTTTCTAAGTTTCAGGAGTATGACTGTCTGAAATTCGTAAACTATTATTGCCCAATATAATGTTTTCCCCAAAATGTATTCCAAGTTTGCTCCTAGATTAAAATGCTGTTTGCCAGTTTCCAATTCAAAGTATATTTTTCCAGTTGAGTTGTATCTCTCAAAACAGGGGTTTTGGGATAGGAATGATGATCCACCCTAAGGCCCTGATCCTGCAAAGCTTTACCCTCATATCCTCAGCCTTGGCTTCAATGGGACTCCTCACCATGAGCAAAGCTAAGCTCATGGGTTAGTCTTTGCAGGATTGGGGACTTCGTTATATCAGCACTTGTGAGCAACATTATAATATGCTATTTAAAAAAAACACAAGCAAACAGAAAGATTGATCTGAATAATAACTGCGGATTTTTCAGTAAAATAGATCAAATAGAAGGAAGTGAACACATTAACAGCCGAAAAACATAAGATAAATCAAAGGATATGAAAAACTCATGTATAGCATGTAATACTTGAGCAAAAAAAACAGGAGAGACAAATAAGCATGGAGATAAATTGCTTCAAAAATATTATAATCAGAGGCAAATGTAGGAACAAATGTAGAAAAGGGGGTATTCTTCAAGAGGCATATTCACTTTGTTCAATAATATTTTAGTTAGGTCCGCACACGTATTAGGAAAATGGCAAGCAAAAAAATCAGTGATATATTATCTTTTAATAAGAATAGAATGGTCCAAAGAACACTGCTGGTAAAACAGTCACAGTATCTTCTCATAGAGCATCCTATGGTGACTGTAACAGAGTGGGGTCCCACCATCCTGTCCCTTCTGATTGAATGTAGTGTTACAGGTTGTCATAAATAAAACGAATTTATTAGAGCATAAGCTTTCGTGAGCTACAGCTCACTTCATCGGATGCTCTAATAAATTTGTTAGTCTCTAAGGTGCCACAAGTACTCCTTTTCTTTTTGCGAATACAGACTAACACGGCTGCTACTCTGAAACCTGTCATAAATAAAACGGGAAGGGTAAACACCTTTTAAAATCCCTCCTGGCCAGAGGAAAAACCCTTGCACATGTAAAGGATTAAGAAGCTAGGATAACCTCGCTGGCACCTGACCACAATGACCAATGAGGAGACAAGATACTTTCAAAGCTGGAGGGGGGGGAGAAACAAAGGGTCTGGGTCTGTCTGTCTCAGGCTTTTGTCTGGGGACAGAACAGGAATGGAGTCTTAGAACTTAATAAGTAATCTAGCTAGATATGCGTTAGATTATGATTTCTTTAAATGGCTGAGGAAAATAAGCTGTGCTGAATGGAATGGATATTCCTGTTTTTGTGTCTTTTGGTAACTTAAGGTTTTGCCTAGAGGGATTCTCTATGTTTTGAATCTAATTACCCTGTAAGGTATTTACCATCCTGATTTTACAGAGGTGATTCTTTTTACTTTTTCTTCTATTAAAATTCTTCTTTTAAGAAACGGAATGCTTTTTTCATTGTTCTTAAGATCGAAAGGTTTGGGACTGTGGTCACCTATGCAAATTGGTGAGGATTTTTATCAAACCTTCCCCAGAAAAAAAGGGGATAAGATTTGGGAGGATTTGGGGGGGAAAGATGTTTCCAAACAAACTCTTTCCCAGTAACTGGTGTTAGATGTTTGGTGGTGGCAGCAAAAGTCCAAGGGCAAAGGGTAAAATAGTTTGTACCTTGGGGAAGTTTTAACCTAAGCTGGTAAAAGTAAGCTTAGGAGGTTTTCATGCAAGTCGCCACATCTGTACCCTAGCGTTCAGAGTGGGAAGGAACCTTGACATGGTGGAATAGCAGTGGGATTAACTTGAAATCATTTTGAGATCAATTTGATATTTTTTGAACCAGAAGCACAGATTTGAAAAGGAAACTTTTTTTCCTTTGGGCTGCTGAAAAGCAGGTTCTAGGCTGAAAGCAGTTAGAGGGGTTTTTTTCTGCTTTGGGGCCAGAGCAGAGACAAAAGGGAATTGTCTTTTGTGAGCTGGAGTTTTCTCTACCTAAAGGCAGGGTAGTTAACCTCCTGCAGAGAAATTCACCAGTCTTCACAGACGTGAAGAAGATTTTTTTTTTAACCTAAGAGCAACTAAAGGTGTTTTTTGCCTATTTGCCTGGAGAAAAAGGTGTTAGGGGGCTTTTTGGATATTTTTTTTTTTTTTGGTTTTTGGGGTTTTTTTTTTATTTTTCTGTAGGCTGACAATCACTGTCGGAGAATATAGGTATCATATTACAGCACAGCAAAATTTTACAAGCCAAGTCTGTTTGTTTGTTTGTTTGTTTGATTGATTTCTAACTCTCGGGTGTAAAGTTAGTTAAAAACAGAGAGGTAAAGATGACAGAAACCAAGACACAACACAAATTAGAGTTAACCAGAGTGGAGGCAGCGAAAGAGGCAGAAAAAGCCCTCGAAGCTCCCCACAGGAGAGAGATGGAGGCAAAGGACAAAGAAATGGAGGCAGTAAAAGAGGCAGAACAACACCAAGAGGCTGCTCACAGAAGAGCAATGGAGGCAAAGGAAAAAGAAATGGAGGCAAGGGCCAAAGAACTGGAGGAGAAGGAAAAAGAGAGGAAGCATGCACTGGAGATGGAGAAGGCAAAGGCTCAGCAGAATATACCAACAAATCCTAGCAATCCTTCTCCAGGTACCACTTCCCATCCCAGAAAGTTTCCCCCCCTCCCCGCTCTACAAGGCAGGCGATGATACCGAGGCCTTCTTAGAAAACTTCGAAAGGGCCTGCCTTGGGTACAGCATCTCTACAGACCAATATATGGTAGAGCTGAGGCTGCAGCTCAGTGGACCCTTAGCTGAAGTGCCGAAGGAACACATGAACCAGTATGATCTGTTTAAAACAAAGGCAAGAGTCAGAATGGGGTTAACACCCAAGCATTCCCATTGGTGATTCAGAGCCCTAAGGTGGAAACCAGGCGTGTCATTTACCCGACATGCCTACCACATTGTGAAACATTGGGATGCCTGGATATCAGGAGCAAGTGTTAAATCTCCAGCAGATTTGCCCTTCCTAATGCAAGTGGAGCAGTTCTTAGAGGGTGTTCCTGAGGAAATAGAAAGATACATCCTAGATGGGAAGCCCAAAACTGTAATCAAGGTGGGGGAGGTTGGAGCCAAATGAATAGAGGTAGCAGAAAAGAAAAAAACTGGTCGCAGTTGGAGCAGATACCAGAAGGGACAACCTCAGACCACCCCCTACTACTGGGAGCCACCCAAGGCCCAACTACCCCCCAAGGAACCCTCCAGACACCTTATCATCCCGCCACACCATTCTCCAGCAACCCACCTCACCCCAGTGACCCGTCAGCTGGATGATGTTTTAAATTTAACAAGCCGGGGCATGTGAAGGCAAACTTCCCCAAGAACCCCAACAGATTACAATTCATTGCACCGGAATCACCCCAGAGGTCCTCAGGCCCAGATACCTCCCAGATACCCTTGGAACAGAGGGAAACTGTGAGTGTGGGCGGGAAGAAGGTCACCACATGGAGGGACACCGGAGCACAAGTGTCAACTATCCATGCTTCCTTAGTGGACTCCAATTTAATCAACCCAGAGATCCAAGTGATGATTCAACCCTTCAAGTCCAACTCTTTCAATTTGCCTACAGCCAAGTTGCCTATCCAGTACAAGGGCTGGTCAGGAATGTGGACTTTTGTAGTCTATGTTGATTTTCCCGTCCCCATGCTGTTGGGGGAAGACTTGGCCAATCATGTGAAGTGAGCCAAGAGGGTGGGAATGGTCACCCGCAGCCAGGCTAAACAAGCCGTCACGCCTAGCTCTGTTCTACCAGGACATGATCAGAGGTGATGGACCCGGACATCAGGCCAATGTCTGCAACAGCAGTAGTGAATCCAGTCCCAGAGACCCAGACAGAGCCAGAACCGGAACCGGCGGAACAACTAGAACCAGACCCATTGCCAGCACTGAATCCAGTACTTGCAACCCCAACACCAGAGGGCCCCACCGAACCTGAACCGGCAGCAGCTGATAACCCTACACAAGAGGCTCAATTGGAGCCTGAACCCCAACATAGTGCACCAGCAGAGAGCGGTTCACAGTCAATGGAAACAGCCCCATCTCCTACATCGCTTCCAGAAGGACCAAGCATAGGTCCATAATCCAATGAGGAACTGATGTCTCCAGCATCAAGGGAACAGTTCCAGACTGAACAGGAAGTAGATGAAAGCCTCCAGAGAGCTTGGACAGTGGCACGGAACAACCCACCGCTTTTCAGCTCTTCTAATTGA
The DNA here is from genome assembly GCF_009764565.3 of Dermochelys coriacea. NCBI lineage: Eukaryota > Metazoa > Chordata > Testudines > Dermochelyidae > Dermochelys > Dermochelys coriacea. The sequence goes on along the minus strand of NC_050070.1, from coordinate 74,828,083 downwards.
TCCAGGTTAGTTGTAGAAAGAGGACTTTTATACAAGGAAACTCTTTCTGGAGGACACCAGGAAGACTGGCATCCTCAGAGACAGTTGGTAGTTCCAACTAAGTACCGGGTCAAGCTCTTGAGCTTAGCCCACGATCATCCTAGTGGCCATGCTGGGGTGAACAGGACCAAAGACCTGTTGCAGAGGTCATTCCACTGGGAGGGAATGGGCAAGGATGTTTCTATCTATGTCCAGTCTTGAGGTATGCCAAAAAGTGGGAAAACCCCAAGACCAGGTCAAAGCCCCTCTCCAGCCACTCCCCATCATTGAAGTTCCATTTCAGCGAGTAGTTGTGGATATTCTGGGTCCTTTTCTGAAAAAGACACCCAGAGGAAAGCAGTACATACTGATTTTCATGGATTTTGCCACCCAATAGCCGGAAGCAGTAGCTCTAAGCAACACCAGGGCTAAAAGTGTGTGTCAGGCACTAGCAGACATTTTTGCCAGGGTAGGTTGGCCCTCCAACATCCTCACAGATGCAGGAACTAATTTCCTGGCAGGAACTATGGAAAGCCTTTGGGAAGCTCATGGGGTAAATCACTTGGTTGCCACTCCTTACCACCATCAAACAAATGGCCTGGTGGAGAAGTTTAATGGAATTTTGGGAGCCATGATATGTAAATTCGTAAATGAGCACTCCAATAATTGGGACCTAGTGTTGCAGCAGTTGCTTTTTGCCTACAGAGCTGTACCACATCCTAGTTTAGGGTTTTCACCATTTGAACTTGTATATGGCCGCGAGGTTAAGGGGCCATTACAGTTGTTGAAGCAGCAATGGGAGGGATTTATACCTTCTCCAGGAAATAACATTCTGGACTTTGTAACCAACCTACAAAACACCCTCCAAACCTCTCTAGCCCTTGCTAAAGAAAACCTACAGGATGCTCAAAAAAGAACAAAAAGCCTGGTATGATAAACACGCCAGAGAGCGTTCCTTCAAAGTAGGAGACCAGGTCATGGTCTTAAAGGCGCTCCAGGTCCATAAAATGGAAGTGTTGTGGGAAGGGCCATTCACGGTTTATGTGTGGACTACCGTAAGCTAAATGCTGTAACTCGCCCAGACAACTATACAATGCCATGCATAGATGAACTATTAGAGAAACTGGGACGGCCCCAGTTCATCTCTACCTTGAACTTAACCAAGGGGTACTGGCCGGTACCGCTAGATGAATACACCAAGGAAAGGTCAGCCTTCACCACACATGTTGGGCTGTATGAATTTAATGTACTTCCTCTCAGGCTGCAGAATGCACCCGCCACCTTCCAAAGACTTGTAGATGGTCTCCTAGAGGGATTAGGAGAATATGCAGTCGCCTACCTTGACGATGTGGCCATATTTTCGGATTCCTGGGCAGAACACCTGGAACATCTACAAAAAGTCTTCGAGCGCATAAGGGAGGCAGGACTAACTGTAAAGGCTAAGAAGTGTCAAATAGGCCTAAACAGAGTGACTTACCTTGGACACCAGGTGGGTCAAGGAACTATCAACCCCCTACAGGCCAAAGTGGATGCTATCCAAAAGTGGCCTGTCCCAAGGTCAAAGAAACAGGTTCAATCCTTCTTAGGCTTGGCCAGTTATTACAGGCGATTTGTACCGCAATACAGCCATATCGCCACCCCACTGACAGACCTAACCAAAAAGAAACAGGCAAATGCCATTCAGTGGACCAAAGAGTGTCAGAAGGCCTTTTTCCAGCTTAAAGTGACACTCATGTCTGACCCTGTACTAAGAGCCCCAGACTTTGACAAACCGTTCCTAGTAATCACCGATGTGTCCGAGTGTTGTGTGGGAGCAGTTTTAATGCAGGAAGGACCAGATCAAGAATTCCACCCAGTAGTGTTTCTCAGCAAGAAGCTGTCTGAGAGGGAAAGCAACTGGTCAGTCAGTGAAAAAGAATGTTACGCCATTGTCTACGCTCTGGAAAAGCTATGCCCATATGTTTGGGGACGGCGTTTCCACTTGCAAACCAACCATGCTGCGCTACGGTGGCTTCATACCGCCACGGGAAATAACAAAAAACTAATTCAGTGGAGTTTAGCTCTCCAAGATTTTGATTTCGATATCCAACACATCTCAGGAGCTTCTAACAAAGTGGCTGATGCACTCTCTCATGAAAGTTTCCCAGAATCAACTGGTTAAAATCGTCCTTGAGATGTGGAAAATATTGTTAGTCTTTATATACTTGGTAGTATATTTAGAGGTGCATGTGTCTTATTAACTCTGTTTTTTCCTAGAGCTCCAGGAAGAAATCCCAGCCAGTGTTTCACCATATCTGTGATTTGGGAGGCGTGTCATAAATATAAAGGGAAGGGTAAACACCTTTTAAAATCCCTCCTGGCCAGAGGAAAAACCCTTGCACCTGTAAAGGGTTAAGAAGCTAGGATAACCTCGCTAGCACCTGACCACAATGACCAATGAGGAGACAAGATACTTTCAAAGCTGGAGGGGAGTGGGAGAAACAAAGGGTCTGGGTCTGTATGCCTCAGGCTTTTGTCTGGGGACAGAACAGGAATGGAGTCTTAGAACTTAGTAAGTAATCTAGCTAGATATGCGTTAGATTATGATTTCTTTAAATGGCTGAGGAAAATAAACTGTGCTGAATGGAATGGATATTCCTGTTTTTGTGTCTTTTGGTAACTTAAGGTTTTGCCTAGAGGGATTCTCTATGCTTTGAATCTAAATTACCCTGTAAGGTATTTACCATCCTGATTTTATAGAGGTGATTCTTTTTACTTTTTCTTCTATTAAAATTCTTCTTTTAAGAAACTGAATGCTTTTTTCATTGTTCTTAAGATCGAAAGGTTTGGGTCTGTGGTCACCTATGCAAATTGGTGATGGTTTGTATCAAACCTTCCCCGAAAAAAAGGGGATAAGATTTGGGAGGATTTTGGGGGGAAAGACATTTCCAAACGAACTCTTTCCCAGTAACCGGTGTTAGACATTTGATGGTGGCAGCAAAAGTCCAAGGACAAAGGGTAAAATAGTTTGTACCTTGGGGAAGTTTTAACCTAAGCTGGTAAAAATAAGCTTAGGAGGTTTTCATGCAGCTCCCCACTTCTGTACCCTTGCATTCAGAGTGAGGAAGGAACCTTGACATAGGCACTCTCTGCCTCAGTTTCCTCCTCCGAGGTGGGTCTCCCCTCAGCCTTCCCTCACAGCTACTGGTGTTGGTGATGGGGCTTGGCGCACTTGCCCAGTCTAAATTAAAACCTTCCAGAAAAAATAAAAGTCCAACTACAAGTCTGAACTATTTTCAGAGTAGCAGCCGTGTTAGTCTGTATTCGCTAAAAGAAAAGGAGTACCCGTGGCACCTTAGAGACTAACAAATTTATTAGAGCATAAGCTTTCGTGAGCTACAGCTCACTTCATCGGATGCATTTGGTGGAAAAAACAGAGGAGAGATTTATATACACACACACAGAGAACATGAAACAATGGGTTTATCATACACACTGTAAGGAGAGTGATCACTTAAGATAAGCCATCACCAGCAGCAGGGGGGGGAAAGGAGGAAAACCTTTCATGGTGACAAGCAAGGTAGGCTAATTCCAGCAGTTAACAAGAATATCAGAGGAACGGGGGGGGGGGGAGAAATACCATGGGGAAATAGTTTTACTTTGTGTAATGACTCATCCATTCCCAGTCTCTATTCAAGCCTAAGTTAATTGTATCCAGTTTGCAAATTAATTCCAATTCAGCAGTCTCTCGTTGGAGTCTGTTTTTGAAGCTTTTTTGTTGAAGTATAGCCACTCTTAGGTCTGTGATCGAGTGACCAGAGAGATTGAAGTGTTCTCCAACTGGTTTTTGAATGTTATAATTCTTGATGTCTGATTTGTGTCCATTCATTCTTTTACGTAGAGACTGTCCAGTTTGGCCAATGTACATGGCAGAGGGGCATTGCTGGCACATGATGGCATATATCACATTGGTAGATGCGCAGGTGAACGAGCCTCTGATAGTGTGGCTGATGTGATTAGGCCCTATGATGGTATGCCCTGAATAGATATGTGGAAAGAGTTGGCAACGGGCTTTGTTGCAAGGATAGGTTCCTGGGTTAGTGGTTCTTTTGTGTGGTGTGTGGTTGCTGGTGAGTATTTGCTTCAGATTGGGGGGCTGTCTGTAAGCAAGGACTGGTCTGTCTCCCAAGATCTGTGAGAGTGATGGGTCGTCCTTCAGGATAGGTTGTAGATCCTTGATGATGCGTTGGAGAGGTTTTAGTTGGGGGGTGAAGGTGATGGCTAGTGGCGTTCTGTTGTTTTCTTTGTTGGGCCTGTCCTGTAGTAGGTGACTTCTGGGTACTCTTCTGGCTCTGTCAATCTGTTTCTTCACTTCAGCAGGTGGGTATTGTAGTTGTAGGAATGCATGATAGAGATCTTGTAGGTGTTTGTCTCTGTCTGAGGGGTTGGAGCAAATGCGGTTATATCGTAGCGCTTGGCTGTAGACAATGGATCGAGTGGTATGATCTGGATGAAAGCTAGAGGCATGTAGGTAGGAATAGCGGTCAGTAGGTTTCCGATATAGGGTGGTGTTTATGTGACCATCGCTTATTAGCACCGTAGTGTCCAGGAAGTGGATCTCTTGTGTGGACTGGTCCAGGCTGAGGTTGATGGTGGGATGGAAATTGTTGAAATCATGGTGGAATTCCTCAAGAGCTTCTTTTCCATGGGTCCAGATGATGAAGATGTCATCAATGTAGCGCAAATAGAGTAGGGGCATTAGGGAACGAGAGCTGAGGAAGCGTTATTCTAAGTCAGCCATAAAAATCTTGGCATACTGTGGGGCCATGCGGGTACCCATCGCAGTGCCGCTGATTTGAAGGTATACATTGTCACCAAATGTGAAATAGTTATGGGTGAGGACAAAGTCACAAAGTTCAGCCACCAGGTTTAGCCGTGACAGTATCGGGGATACTGTTCCTGACGGCTTGTAGTCCATCTTTGTGTGGAATGTTGGTGTAGAGGGCTTCTACATCCATAGTGGCTAGGATGGTGTTTTTAGGAAGATCACCAATGGACTGTAGTTTCCTCAGGAAGTCAGTGGTGTCTCGAAGATAGCTGGGAGTGCTGGTAACGAAGGGCCTGAGGAGGGAGTCTACATAGCCAGACAATCCTGCTGTCAGGGTGCCAATGCCTGAGATGATGGGGCGTCCAGGATTTCCAGGTTTATGGATCTTGGGTAGCAGATAGAATACCCCAGGTCGGGGCTCCAGGGGTGTGTCTGTGCGGATTTGTTCTTGTGCTTTTTCAGGGAGTTTCTTGAGCAAATGCTGTAGTTTCTTTTGGTAACTCTCAGTGGGATCAGAGGGTAATGGCTTGTAGAAAGTGGTGTTGGAGAGCTGCCTAGTAGCCTCTTGTTCATACTCCGACCTATTCATGATGACGACAGCACCTCCTTTGTCAGCCTTTTTGATTATGATATCAGAGTTGTTTCTGAGGCTGTGGATGGCACTGTGTTCTGCATGGCTGAGGTTATGGGGTAAGCGATGCTGCTTTTCCACAATTTCAGCTCGTGCACGTCGGCGGAAGCAGTCTATGTAGAAATCCAGGCTGCTGTTTCGACCTTCAGGAGGAGTCCACGTCCAGAATCCTTCTTTTTGTAGTGTTGGCAGGAAGGTCTCTGTGGGTTAATATGTTGGTCAGAGGTGTGTTGGAAATATTCCTTGAGTCTGAGACGTCGAAAATAGGATTCTAGGTCACCACAGAACTGTATCATGTTCGTGGGGGTGGAAGGGCAAAAGGCGAGGCCCCGAGATAGGACAGATTCTTCTGCTGGGCTAAGAGTATAGTTGGATAGATTAACAATATTGCTGAGTGGGTTACGGGAACCATTGTTGTGGCCCCTTGTGGCATATAGTAGTTTAGATAGCTTAGTGTCCTTTTTCTTTTGTAGAGAAGCAAAGTGTGTAACTTCCAAAACAAACAAAAGAATCTTATGCCTCTCTTGGGCTACACTTCAGTCACTTTCTGAGCTCAGTTCTCAGCCCCTTCTGGGCTACCACTCACTGGTTCCTGCCGACCTTACTTCAGAGTCTTCCTGCTTCTTGTAGTTCCTTTCTCTACCTGAGTTTTCTCAGCCCTTTTTATGAGTCCCACATGATCATCAAATCATCACCTGACCCCCACCATCAGGCTGGGATGACACAGGCAGGGCTGGTCCATTTCCCCTTGAATGAATGAATGGAGACCCTGTGACCTTTGTGAGGCCAAAATCTAAATCACATGATACATCATGGAGTATCCCTTTCATAGGGTAAGTGAAGACTATCAGCCTGTACTTCAGAAGATGGAACTGACAAGTTATGAGCCATGGCTTTGTTTCTTAGTCTCCATTGCAAAGTTTTATTTTTTTTCCATTCCCACAGTGAGAATCAAAGGTAAACTTAATTTTTAAAAAATATTTGAGATCCTATATCTTAACAGTTACTTGGACTCATGTATAAGAACAGTGATAGCTGTGTTGTAAGTAAGCCTCATCTTGACTGGCTTAGTCTACTTTTGGTTTACTCTTCTTCATATAATTTCTTATGTAGAGTAACTCAATCAGTTTGTACAGGTAATTTGTTAATGTGCTAGATCCTGCCTTCTCCTCAACCAAGTGTCAGAATATATTTGTGCTTCTGAATATGTGAAGGAGTTTGCTCTGTGATTTGGACAGAAAATGGAAAGTATAGATTACTCACTTGCACACCTGATGGTTGCCTAATGGGAAATGCTACCTCACCATTTACTCTATGTTCCCCAGCTAGGGACTTTTTTCCCCATCTCTTTGAGCTATAACCTGTATTAGTTCTTTCATAAGATCAGAAGTGTGCTGAGATATGTTCTTGAGAGATTTGTAATATGCAGTGTAATCTTTATCAGCAAGATGTAGAGATGGTTCCCTAACCAAAGAGACCATGATGGGATGCCCCTCACTCACTACTTGTAACTTTCCTTTCTGAAACATTTACTCCTTTCTGATCAACCTGTCCATTAATTCGACACTGAATATAGGATTTAGATACCACTATAGGTTCCTCTCAAGTTTATAGGGGATCAGCTTGGCAAGATAGCTATTTCTCTGTTATAAATTATTCTTAAATGAGGTGCCTTAAAACAGCAATGATTGCTACTCTTTCCAGTGGCATACCCACCTTCATCACCATTGTAATAAATGGTAATGATTTTCACCATCGTGTTTGCAAGGAAATGGAAACTCATGGAACCTCCATTTCCAAATGACAGGTTAACAGCTTCATCATCAATATGCTGTACCTTAGCCCAAATCTCTTTCGACCCTGTTTTCCTCTGTCTACACGATGTCTTCCTCCACTTTCAGTCCTCTGGCAACTAGGGAGCTACAGAAGCTTAATTATAAAATAAGACTAGACTTATTTGTCCATCTGTAGAAAGCTAATCCTACAGGACAAGTTTTTTCTTTTCCCTTTAACTAAACCTCTCCAATCCTCAAAGGATAGTTCTTGAAATAACAATTGGAATTATTGTCCACTTCTTTCTGTTGGGGTCTTCCTTGATATGCAGTGATCAAACAAAAATTCCCTTCAGTATCTCTGTACAAATAGTTTCAGTAACCTTCAGCTACATTCTACACCAGTCTCTGCTTTCCAGCACTTTATGCAACAGGGCATCCACTCTCTGCAGAGAGGCTGAAGATATCTTCTTTCCATTTTAGTGTGTCTCTAAAAATGAATTAAATTTGACCCTTGAGGCAATGGGCGGCAGGCATACTTTAGAGCACTTCTAAGGCTGTTCCAAATTATGCCAGAAGCTAGAACAGCCCTCAGTCAGCCTCAGGATCTTAAAACCAACTTTGCCCATGACAATCCTCAATCTTCCATAACCTTAGCCACTACTGAGGATCCAGCCCTAGATGTCTCAGCCACAATGATCTTACAATTTTAAATAATATTTCATTCTTGTTGGCCAGTTTCCTTCCTTCCTTCCTTCGTTGTAATGTGGAACAACTAGTTCACTGACAAACAAAACAAGATACAGAATGACAACAGCAAGAAGTAGGATGTTTTCTGTGAAAGAGAATTTATCAGCTGCAACAATTTTGTGTTCCTTCTACAACTAAAGGTCTACAGTTGAGTATTTCTAGGATACATATAATTTTAACTTGGTTCTACAAAATGAACTGTAGAACTGCCTCAGTTCAATGACCACTCCAAAAAAAGCATTCTGAGTGACAGTTCCAATGCAGTGCTTAGTAAGCATTTTATCTCAGACAGCTTGAAGATGTGTTGTAGAACTAAAATTACAATACATACCATGACTTGTTCTGTCATCCCACTTTGGGAATGCAGCATGCTTGTCTCTATAATGAGCTGTCTGATGTTCACCTATTTCACCTAGTGTCAAACAGGAGTAAAATGTAAGTAACCATAAAAGTTGGCATATTAGCTGGAGGCAAAGAAAAACACTCTTTTTTTTCCAGAAGGTTCCATGATCTTTAAACAATCCCGACAAGCACGAAACTTAATTTACTAACATTTTCACATTTGGTGTTGAAAAACATTTTGCATTTTCTAAATTTTTAATCATAGATTAATATATTCTTTTTAAAAAAACAAATTTTCTTTTTTCTCTTCTCCTTATGATCTCGAAAAGCATATTAGGAAAATGCAGGATAATGTGTAAACTGTCTGCATAAATTACTATGTGTGCAGTACATGCTGGAATATTAAAAGTACATATAAAGGATGTGTGTCCTGCAAAATAAACTAAATAAATAAATAAAAAGTAACTCCTAGACAGTGGGAGAAAACAGTTTTCAGTGCTTACTCCAAAGACATAAAAGAAAGCAAATTTTGAAGAAAAAAATTAATAAGAATTCCTTAAACAGCAGGATCCTACACTAATACATTTCAATGGCGAAATTTTAATAACCCTTACATTTACTAAAAATATTGCACACACAGAGATATATAGGGGAGTTGCTGTAAATTTGTCTTTTGATATTAATGATTTCACAAAATGCTGGCTGTTCACAAGCCCTTCCCCCCTTAAATGCTTATTTAAAAGGTCATCAGACAGACTGTGAATAAGATTTAAACCTCTCTAATTATGAATTATTAAAACAAAGTTAGAGAGATCTATTTTGGCTTTTGCTTTATGCAGTTGTGTCAGGGTCAGATTTTGTCAGCCTCTTTCATGTTCACCAATACCATGCTGCAGCAAAGCAGTTAAGCACATGCGGAACTTTAATTACTAAGCCAACAGAAGCACTCACACACTTGAAAGGCCTGATCCAATGCACACTGAAGTCAATGAAAGTCTCTCCATTTACTTCATTGGCTTTGAATTGGACTCACCTTGAGTTGCTGGACAGGAATCATAGCCTGATTCCCACCTCTACATCATCACAAAAAGCATCACTAGTGGACCACAACAATACACTCCCCCTCCTGCCTCCACCTCCCATGGTGTACAGCTGTAGTCTTGATTTTTTTTTTCACAGCAAGAGCCCTGTATGTACTCTGTCCTCCTTTTAAGATTTTGTAGAGGAATATTAATGGATAGTGGGACTGTCTTTGCAACAAACACTTTCAAAGACAACTATATGAAAAAATATAGAAAGGGAAGAGGTTCATGCCAGATGTTATTAGAAATCCAGGAGCAGAATGGAAAGATTGTTCAGGTACAGTGAACATAAGAACGGCCATACGAGGTCAGACCAAAGGTCCATCCAGCCCAGTATCCTGTCTGCCAACAGTGGCCCAGGTGACCCAGAGGGAGTGAACCTAACAGGTAATGATCAAGTGATCTCTCTCCTGCCATCCATCTCCACCCTCTGACAAACAGAGACTAGGGACACCATTCCTTACCCATTCTGGCTAATAGCCACTAATGGACTTAACCTCCATGAATTTATCTAGTTCTCTTTTAAACCCTGTTATAGTCCTAGCCTTCACAACCTCCTCAGGCAAGGAGTTCCACAGAGTGTGCGCTGTGTGAAGAAGAACTTCCTTTTATTTGTTTTAAGCCGGCTGCCCATTAATTTCATTTGGTGGCCCTGGTTCTTATATTATGGGAACAAGTATTTCTTATTCACTTTCTCCACACCACTTCTGATTTTATATACCTCTATCATATCCCTCCTTAGTCTCCTCTTTTCAAGCTGAAAGGTCCTAGCCTCTTTAATCTCTCCTCATATGGGACCCGTTCTAAACCCTAATCATTTTAGTTGCCCTTCTCTGAACCTTTTCTAATGCCAGTATATCTTTTCTGAGATGAGGAGACCACATCTGTATGCAGTATTCAAGATGTTGGCTTACCATGGATTTATATAAGGGCAATACGATATTCTCCATCTTATTCTCTATCCTTTTTTAATGATTCCTAACATCCCATTTGTTTTTGACTGCCACTGCACACTGCATGGAGTCTTCAGAGAACTATCCACGATGACTCCAAGATCTCTTTCCTGATTAGTTATAGCTAAATTAGCCCCCATCGTATTGTATGTATAGTTGGAGTTATTTTTTCCAATGTGCATTACTTTACATTTATCCACATTAAATTTCATTTGTCATTTTGTTGCCCAATCACTTAGTTTTGTGAGATCTTTTTGAAGTTCTTCACAGTCTGCTTTGGTCTTAACTATCTTGAGCAGTTTAGTATCATCTGCAAACTTTAACACCTCACTGTTTACCCCTTTCTCCAGATCATTTATGAATAAGTTGAATAGGAGTGGTCCTAGAACTGACCCTTGGGGAACACCACTAGTTACCCCTCTCCATTCTGAAAATGTACCATTTATTCCTACTCTTTGTTCCCTGTCTTTTAACCAGTTCTCAATCCATGAAAGGATCTTCCCTGTTATCCCATGACAACTTAATTTACGTAAGAGCCTTTGGTGAGGGACTTTGTCAAAGGCTTTCTGGAAATTTAAGTACACTATGTCCACTGGATCCCCCTTGTCCACATGTTTGTTGACCTCCTCAAAGAACTCTAATAGATTAGTAAGACATGATTTCCCTTTACGGAAACCATGTTGACTTTTGCGGAACAATTTATGTTCTTCTATATGTCTGACAATTTTATTCTTTACTATTGTTTCAACTAATTTGCCCAGTACTGACATTAGACTTACCAGTCTGTAATTGCCGAGATCACCTCTAGAGCCTTTTTTAAATATTGACATTACATTAGCTATCTTCCAGTCATTGGGTATAGAAACTGATTTAAAGGACAGGTTACAAACCATAGTTAATAGTTCTGCAATTTCATATTTCAGTTCTTTCAGAACCCTGGGTTGAATGCCATCTGGTCCCAGTGACTTGTTACTGTTAAGTTTAACAATTGATTCCAAAACCTCCTCTAATGACACTTCAATCTGTGACAATTCCTCAGATTTGTCACCTACAAAGGACGGCTCAGGTCTGGGAATCTCCCTAACATCCTCAGCCGTGTCTGTGTGTGACAGTACAATGCCTGTAATACTATCACTGTCAGTGATTCTAAGGATGATCTGGTAAATACTTGCAAGTGCCCAGACAGGTTTGTGATATCCTTTATCAGTAAGTTAAAACAATATACACAGCATATACTAGTATGCAACATGCCCTTTCTGTTTCTACTTACACCAGTATACTATATTTTCCCCACCAAAGTATGAGAACGAGGCACAAGATATTCAAAAGTGACTAGAGACTTTCGCTGTCCAATCTGAGCAGCCATACTCAGACCAGATTTTCAGAGAGTGGTGCTCAGCTCTTTCTGAAAATCAGGCCCCTTTGAGATATCTCAATTTAAGGATCCAAAAATCACTAGGTCAAGAATTCTAATTATGCTTAAGTGGAACAAAATGCCTGTTATACCACTATTTTTGCTCTAATTACAGGAAAATCTGAGCTACGTAAAGTCAAAACACAGGGATTGGTCTATGCCACAGACTTGAGATTTGGGTACAATGACATTTGTAGCAAATGACTTGCTGTAGAAAACTAAACAGAAATGAGTGCAAGGGAAAGATCACATATTCTATTTGGTAGCTGCTGGCTCCATTACAAACATTCACATCTGTCAACAACTCTAGTCAATAACACTCATTTTGAGCAAAGATTATTTTTCCACCTTTGTTTTTTTCCCTGTTACAGTTGAAATGCACAAAATATGCTTTCCTCTTTTAGAATAAAGAGCACCAGAAAAAATACACTAATCTCCTCTCCTTAGATTGACAAGCTTATCAAAATAAAAGATACCTCAGGATTTGGAAAGCATTTTCCCAGTCACTATAAGTTGAAGGCTGGCGTTTTCACTCTCAAAAAAGCATGATGTCCAAGAAGAAAAAACACTCTGAACAAAGATGAAAAATTGTAGATTACTTTTGCAGCCTATTAGTCTACAATGGACAAAATATCCACACTGTAGCTGGGCTTCTTTGAAAAGCATATTTTCCTTTTATATAAAGATAAAAAGCAAAGCTTTCAGGTCAGGGGCTGTTGGGGAAAAGAGCTAATATCTCCATGTGCTTTGATGTTACAAGTAGTTCTTCGTTACAGAAGTGTATTAAAGCAACTAGTAAACTGAGCCAGCATATTTACTAACCACCTTCAATATGGGTGGTACAGCGATTATTCTGTACCCAACACAGAAAGGCAAGTTTATGTGCATTATGAGTAAGTAACAAACCTTTATTTTAGCATGTTAACATTACTTTAAAATATGGCATAGCTAAAAGGTAATGTATGATTTATGGATCCCATAGGAAGACCTCTTTATAAATGTATCTGCAACAACGATAGACAGCAAACCAGGATTAAGTGTTCCTCTCACAGTGAATTGTAACTCGCATAATGGGTTTTGTACTAGGATGTAATGTCTGAAAACAGCAAATTTCAGTCTATCGATGCTAAACATAACAGTGATGATTAATAGCATATGGTGTCACTGTTCCTTTTGAGGCGGAAGGTGCTTCTATGGGAACCAATTTAAAACAACACAGTTTAATTCAGTTGTCCTTCACAAATTCTTACAAGTGACAGCTGAGGGACCCAATCCACTAATGCTAATTTGCATGTTAACCAGACTTTTCGAGTACTGTTACATCACACTCTATGAGACAATGGAAATATAGCTCAAAATAGAGCTAGAAAAAAAAATCAATCTAAATATAGTGATCATGTTTTTGGTGGAGTGCAGTATTAGTCTACATAACTGCAATTGATATACTTAAAAATGTTTATTGAGAGGATCAGTTTGCAATTTTATAGCCATATAAGTGAAATTTTGTTTCAAATTAAAAAAAAAATCATGCTGCTAAGGTCTATTTTTATCCAAGTCCACCAGATCTGTACATATGGGAAAATATAACTTACAACTGGGTTTTGAGTAATTTAGGAAATTAATTTTTGTGTGCATATTAATGAAGCACTAATTGCTCATTGAGACCAATATTTATGCAAATTACACTAATGTTATTTAGATATTGTTCAGTTTGTATATTGCTTGTATGAAAAAAAACAGGATGAGAAAACATGAAGATTGTCTACCAAAAAACATGTAATCAGCAATTTTTACTAAATGTGAAATAAATGTAGTCACACTGATATTGGACGGGGACAAATATGGTCAGGGCTTCATAACTAGTTATGCCATAGCAGCACTTCCTGCTAGCAGAGTTCACAGGTTGTAATCAATTCAAGGAGCTCCTATAACAGGTGGTAGTTCCAGCCAACACAAGAGAGCAAAATGAGCACTCAGGCAGATGACAAGAGAGGAAAGAGGGGTCAGCAAACACTTATCAATGGAGTTGCACTAGAAAGCCTATCCACCTGTATGGGCAAAAGTGAGAGGAAGCGGGGAGAAATTATGGTGGCTCTAGGAAAGAGTAAGTTTAGGGAAACATGACAAGGGAAGGAGAGAGAAGAGGTGGTGGGACTGTAGGGAAAGAAAAAAAGAGGGCAAAACTGACAAAGTTGGTGAGTTATATGAGTGAGAGGGAACTCTCTTTACATCTGGGCTGCATTGATCCCATGGTCATCATTATCATACATAAGATGGGGTAAGAATAGTGGGAAGGAGAGAGAGGAGTCAGTTTGGAGGAAATAGAGAAAGGGCAGAAGAAAGTTTGGGGGAAGGCAAGAAAATGGGAAGAAAGTTGTTTAGAGGGAACTTGAGACACAGAGGAAGGAGAGCTAAAGGGATCTGGGGAAGAGGGAGGAATAGATGAGATTATGGAAAAAATTTTAAAAAGGGAAAAGATTTAAACAGGAAGGAAAAAAAAGGATGCTGGTTCTTCATCTGGGCCTCCCCAGTCACCTTACCTGGTATAGCAATAAAATGGCAGCTATTCTCCTTGGAAGTTGGATTATATGTAGGGCCCTAGCAAATTCATGGTCCATTTTGGTCAATTTCACAGTCATAGGATTTTAAAAATTGTGAATTTCATGATTTCAGCTATTTAAATTTGAAATTTCATGGTGTTGTAATTGTAGGAGTCCTGATCCAAAAAGGAGTTGTGGGGGAATCACAATGTTATAATGGAGGAGGGTGTTGCAGTACTGCTACCCTTACTTCTGCTCTGCTGCTGATACAGCAGCACAGAAGCAAGGATGGCAAGGTATGGTATGGTATTGCTATTCTTACTTCTGTGCTGCTGCCTGCAGACCTGGGCCCTCAGTCAGCAGATGCCACTCTCCGGCCACCCAGCCCTGAAGGCAGCAGTGCAGAAGTAAGGGTGGCCTGGTATGTTATTGCCACTCTTACTTCTGCCCTGCTGCTGGCAGGGCACCACTTTCAGAGCTGGGCGCCCAGCCAACAACCACTGATCTCCAAACACCAACTGCCGCTCACTGGCCACCCAGCTCTGAAGGCAGCACAGAAATAAGGGTGGTAATACTGAAGCCTCTAAAATAACCTTGCCACCTTGCAGCAACTCCCTATTGGGTCAGGACCCTGAATTTGATAAATGCTGGTCTCGCCTGTAAAATCTGTATAGAATAGGGTTAAAGGACACAAAAGACCAGATAGCATGGTTGGGGACCAGATTTCACAGTCCATGACACATTTTTCATGGCCGTGAATTTGATAGGGCCCTAATTATGACAAGAACTTTAGGGCCAATTTTCTAGTTTAATAATTCATAACAGTTTTCCAACTGTTTTAATTTTTGAAATGTAGTTTATAAAAGCATTTAGGTATTGTGATTTTTTTTTGGACATTTGAGACAACATATGTTCCCGATAAAGACAAGTTACACATGCATCGAAATCTCGTCCATAGATCTACTTTTTGCTTTATTTATAATTGTTGGAATTAATAAATAGTATTGGCTCCACCAAACTATGAAACCACTTGCTATATTTCTTTATCTAAGCCATTTCTTTTTCACTAAAACTGTGTTGTGCTTCAAAAGTGAAGTTGTGTCTGATTTTCTTTATCATGCATTAAACTGTATTCCTCCTAGATTAATAGTATAACCCAACAGACTGCTGATGAGAAATCAACATAGACATTGCAGAAACTTAAGTTGTGCCTTCCCCTCCAAACAAGCCTAAGAGTGGCTATCCTTCAACAAAAAAGCTTCAAAAACAGACTCCAACGAGAGACTGCTGAATTGGAATTAATTTGCAAACTGGATACAATTAATTTAGGCTTGAATAGAGACTGGGGGGAATGGATGAGTCATTACACAAAATAAAACTATTTCCCCAGTATTTCTCCCCCCCACCCCACCCCACCCCACCCCCCACTGTTCCTCTGATATTCTTGTTAACTGCTGGAATTAGCCTACCCTGCTTGTCACCATGAAAGGTTTTCCTCCTTTCCCCACCCTGCTGCTGGTGATGGCTTATCTTAAGTGATCACTCTCCTTACAGTGTGTATGATAAACCCATTATTTCATGTTCTCTGTGTGTGTGTATATAAATCTCTCCTCTGTTTTTTCCACCAAATGCATCCGATGAAGTGAGCTGTAGCTCACGAAAGCTTATGCTCTAATAAATTTGTTAGTCTCTAAGGTGCCACAAGTACCCCTTTTCTTTTTGCGAAAACAGACTAACACGGCTGCTACTCTGAAACCTGTCATTATGCAAGGCACTGAATTTAGCCGTATAGAGTGGAAATCTGTCATGAATTCATGAAAAAACTCGCACAGATACAGACAGACATCATCTTCCTCTCCAAATGCAAACAGATGGACATCATACTGAAAGGACTGAAGGTAAAAAATCCATTACAATCTACATACCACACAGACTATGCTGACAGCTTGTGCCACACACTCTCAAAGAAACTGCGGAACCACCTGATCAACATCCTCTACACCAAACAGGGAAAGATTAAGAATGAGCTCTCAAAACTGGATACTCTCATAAAGAACCAACCTTCCACAAAAACTTTCTTGTGGCTGGACTTTACAAAAACTAGACAAGCCATTTACAAAACACACTTTGCTTCTCTACAAAAGAAAAAGGACACTAAGCTATCTAAACTACTGTATGCCACAAGGGGCCACAACAATGGTTCCCGTAACCCACCCAGCAATATTGTTAATCTATCCAACTACACTGTGAGCCCAGCAGAAGAATCTGTCCTATCTCGGGGCCTCTCCTTTTGCCCCTCCACCCCCACGAACATGATACAGTTCTGTGGTGACCTAGAATCCTATTTTCGACGTCTCAGACTCAAGGAATATTTCCAACACACCTCTGACCAACATATTAACCCACAGAGACCTTCCTGCCAACACTACAAAAAGGATTCTGGGTGGACTCCTCCTGAAGGTCGAAACAGCAGCCTGGATTTCTACATAGACTGCTTCCGCCGACGTGCACGAGCTGAAATTGTGGAAAAGCACCATCGCTTACCCCATAACCTCAGCCATGCAGAACACAGTGCCATCCACAGCCTC
This sequence comes from Dermochelys coriacea, assembly GCF_009764565.3. Classification (NCBI taxonomy): domain Eukaryota; kingdom Metazoa; phylum Chordata; order Testudines; family Dermochelyidae; genus Dermochelys; species Dermochelys coriacea. The sequence goes on along the minus strand of NC_050070.1, from coordinate 74,811,186 downwards.
AGAAACAACTCTGACATCATAATCAAAAAGGCTGACAAAGGAGGTGCTGTCGTCATCATGAATAGGTCGGAGTATGAACAAGAGGCTACTAGGCAGCTCTCCAACACCACTTTCTACAAGCCATTACCCTCTGATCCCACTGAGAGTTACCAAAAGAAACTACAGCATTTGCTCAAGAAACTCCCTGAAAAAGCACAAGAACAAATCCGCACAGACACACCCCTGGAGCCCCGACCTGGGGTATTCTATCTGCTACCCAAGATCCATAACCCTGGAAATCCTGGACGCCTCATCATCTCAGGCATTGGCACCCTGACAGCAGGATTGTCTGGCTATGTAGACTCCCTCCTCAGGCCCTTCGTTACCAGCACTCCCAGCTATCTTCGAGACACCACTGACTTCCTGAGGAAACTACAGTCCATTGGTGATCTTCCTAAAAACACCATCCTAGCCATTATGGATGTAGAAGCCCTCTACACCAACATTCCACACAAAGATGGACTACAAGCCGTCAGGAACAGTACCTCCGATACTGTCACGGCTAACCTGGTGGCTGAACTTTGTGACTTTGTCCTCACTCATAACTATTTCACATTTGGTGACAATGTATACCTTCAAATCAGCGGCACTGCGATGGGTACCCGCATGGCCCCACAGTATGCCAACATTTTTATGGCTGACTTAGAACAACGCTTCCTCAGCTCTCGTCCCCTAATCCCCCTACTCTACTTGCGCTACATTGATGACATCTTCATCATCTGGACCCATGGAAAAGAAGCCCTTGAGCAATTCCACCAGGATTTCAACAATTTCCATCCCACCATCAACCTCAGCCTCGATCAGTCCACACAAGAGATCCACTTCCTGGACACTACGGTGCTAATAAGCGATGGTCACATAAACACCACCCTATATCGGAAACCTACTGACCGCTATTCCTACCTACATGCCTCTAGCTTTCATCCAGATCATACCACTCGATCCATTGTCTACAGCCAAGCGCTACGATATAACCGCATTTGCTCCAACCCCTCAGACAGAGACAAACACCTACAAGATCTCTATCATGCATTCCTACAACTACAATACCCACCTGCTGAAGTGAAGAAACAGATTGACAGAGCCAGAAGAGTACCCAGAAGTCACCTACTACAGGACAGGCCCAACAAAGAAAACAACAGAACGCCACTAGCCATCACCTTCACCCCCCAACTAAAACTTCTCCAACGCATCATCAAGGATCTACAACCTATCCTGAAGGACGACCCATCACTCTCACAGATCTTGGGAGACAGGCCAGTCCTTGCTTACAGACAGCCCCCCAATCTGAAGCAAATACTCACCAGCAACCACACAACAGAACCACTAACCCAGGAACCTATCCTTGCAACAAAGCCCGTTGCCAACTCTGTCCACATATCTATTCAGGGGATACCATCATAGGGCCTAATCACATCAGCCACACTATCAGAGGCTCGTTCACCTGCGCATCTACCAATGTGATATATGCCATCATGTGCCAGCAATGCCCCTCTGCCATGTACATTGGCCAAACTGGACAGTCTCTACGTATGTCTCTCTATGGACACAAATCAGACGTCAAGAATTATAACATTCAAAAACCAGTTGGAGAACACTTCAATCTCTCTGGTCACTCGATCACAGACCTAAGAGTGGCTATCCTTCAACAAAAAAGCTTCAAAAACAGACTCCAACGAGAGACTGCTGAATTGGTATTAATTTGCAAACTGGATACAATTAACTTAGGCTTGAATAGAGACTGGGAATGGATGAGTCATTACACAAAGTAAAACTATTTCCCCATGGTATTTCTCCCCCCCACTCCACCCCCCACTGTTCCTCTGATATTCTTTTAACTGCTGGAATTAGCCTACCTTGCTTGTCACCATGAAAGATTTTCCTCCTTTCCCCGCCCTGCTGCTGGTGATGGCTTATCTTAAGTGATCACTCTCCTTACAGTGTGTATGATAAACCCATTGTTTCATGTTCTCTGTGTGTGTGTGTGTATATAAATCTCTCCTCTGTTTTTTCCACCAAATGCATCCGATGAAGTGAGCTGTAGCTCACGAAAGCTTATGCTCTAATAAATTTGTTAGTCTCTAAGGTGCCACAAGTACTCCTTTTCTTTTTGCGAATACAGACTAACACGGCTGCTACTCTGAAACCTCCAAACAATGTATACATCCAATGTTTCTTTGTTTGTAAGAACTTGCTAATGAGTTATGAGACAGATCTGTATGATTGTATTGGTCAAGGCACCATTGTGCCATGTGTTGTCAGATATACAGTAAAAGACCATGCCTGCCCCAAAGAGTTTACAATCTTAGTATAAGACACAATGTAGCAGATCAGCAAGCCAACCATTCAGAAGTTGGATGGAGAGGGAAAGGGGTTGATAGAACGTAGTAATAGTATGAGTACAATTTTCTTACAGACTAGTTGTGCGCACAGTTTGGAGATATGGAGTGTATACATTTTTGTTGCTGTTGTTGTTTTGTTATTAATGGAAGATGAAGAAGCAGGTCAGTAGCAGCTGTCTTAGCTCACCGACTGCCTGGCGATTATTAGCTGTGTTCCACAGACAGTACAGCAGAAGTGGCTCCTAAGGAAGGATGAGTTTTAAAACTAACAGTTTACTCCAGATTCATAATGAAGGAGCCACAACTGTGTACGACACCACTTCTTTGAACCTTGCCCTGAAAGGTATTTATGATCACATGTCACCTACCTGCCTTTTATGGGTCCCCATCATGGCAACATAGATTGTCACTAGAGAATTCAGAGTAGCAGCCGTGTTAGTCTGTATTCGCAAAAAGAAAAGGAGTACTTGTGGCACCTTAGAGACTAACAAATTTATTTGAGCATAAGCTTTCGTGAGCTACGGCTCACTTCATCGGATAATTGTAATTTTCCTGTGGTGAGTCCTGAGGTGTGGCATTCTGAGACATCTGTTTCAATTGTTCCAATCTAAAATGGCACCTCACTTTTATGTTTTAAGTATGTTTTAGTTTGATCACACTTGGCCTGTACTTAATAAAGAATAATAAAAATATAAACAATTACGATTTACATAGCAATTTGCATGCACAAATAACTATACAATATTAATTCTCATTTACAAATGGAGAAACAAATGTAGAGACATCCCCAAAGCCCGACCGTATTTCCTTATCACCCCTCTCATTCTCCTTTTCTAGTTGTATTCAGCCCCGTCAAAATTGTTTTGTTACCGCTGTCACCTCAAAAGCTGTTATCCTTTGCAACTAGATAGCATTACTGGTGTATGCTTTATGCTTGGTAAAAGTAATACCTAATGAATAAAAAGAATACAGAAGTCATGATATTCAGTTACAGAAGTAATGAAAACATTTGAAGGGTGAGTGCTGTAATTTTGAATTTTAATGAAGATGTCATTTAAGTATTAGGGGTAAAATCCCTAAGACTGTATTACTTCTTAGGCCTGGTCTATACACAGTTTTTGTTCCAGTATAAGTATTTTGGTTAGGAACGTGATTGTTTGCCAAAAAAAAGTATTATGTATGTAAAACCTCAAGTCTGGATACATTTGCATCAGTATAAATGTGCCTGATATTGGAATAGCTGTAGTAAAGCACTTTTATACGGCTATAACTGTACCAACACAAGACTTGTTCTCCTTTAACTATAGCGATATAGCTAAAGCAGTACAACTGCGGAGACAAGGCCTTTGTCTTTTATCAGGCAAAATTCCTAGCATTTTGCAAAGGAGTTTTGCCTGAATACAAACTGAAAAGGCATTCAAAATTTAGCCCTACATTTTTACCACGTTTTAGTGTTTTTAATGCATTTATTACTCAAATTTTAATTAATATTAAATTAAAGATAAACAGCAATAAATAAAATAAATAACAGCAATAACAGTAATACTGTTGTACAGTACCCAAATGGCTCAATATGAGGGTAGGAAGTGTGCTTGAGAAAACGTATTGGGCTGGTTTCTTATTCCTGCTGAATACTACTTGCTCACGTGATTAAGAACCATTGAACTCAATGGATCTGCTCCCATGAGTGAGCATTTAAAGTGTAAGTAAGGGTTGCAGAGTCCAGCCCATTATTAATATTAATTCATCCATAGGGCAGCAAATGCTACAACTCCCACTCAGGGGTAATCTCTGCAGCACATTAGTCTGACCCCAAGTAAACTGGAAGGACTTGCTAAGGCTGCTTTTCTATGAAACACATAGTGGACAGTTATTAAGGCCATTTTTTGCCTCTCTTATATGGCTGAATTCGCTGGATTTTTTTCGTTGGCCACACCTTGTTCTCTATTTCCATGCCTATTTACCCAGATTTACATCTTGTTTGCACAATTCTGTCCTGAGCTACAGGTTTCTTAAGCATTCCTACTTCCTGCCATATTTGTATAATGTTTGCACACAGCCAATGCATTCTTTATATCCTTCCTCCTCTAATTTCCCTGTGTTGCAGTAGTCAGAGTTTAACCCACCATATCTTTCTAACAATTTTGTTGCTGTTGTTATTTGGAGATGACCTACTTGGGTGTTGTTTTGTTTCCCCAAGCAGGATCAGAGGTGCTAGTATAAGCATGTGCAATGTTGGGGAGGGAGGCTGCCATGCTGATTCAAAGAAGGTCTGAGTTATTACCATCGCCAATTATAGAAGGTGTGTTCTATAGCTCAGGCTGTAGCAATTCATTCATTTTTTAAGCCCTGGAGGTCCAACAGGGTAGCTACTTTCCAAGGACATAAGAAATTAGTCCAAACCAAAAGCAGAAACTTTGCAAACGCAGATGATCTTTATGTACTCTTGTAATATTGTATTGAAAGTATTTAGCAAATTATTAGAAATGTTCTATTATTATTCCACACCTCTTGAACTCCTTCTTTGTCCTTAGATTGTGAGCTCTTTGAAGCAGGGACCGTTTTGTGGAAGTGTTTGGGAAATGCCAGTCACCTAGTAGGTTCTACCACAAATGAATAATAATAGTAATAATAATTTTCTCTGCTAAGCTACTTGATTTATAAACAATGACACCACCACCATGGTATTAAAAGAACAAGGTTAGTAAGTGAGAAAAGATACTGTTATTCTGAAGCAACAAAGCCAAGTTAGTAGATATAAAAGGGCACCCATCATTTCCCTCTAAAATCTATGATAAAATGACAGCAAAAATCAGGTTAGAAGCAATACATGAACTAGCCACCTGTGCCTCCTGCTCTCTTCCCTCCAAGACTAAATGGATCTTTGTGTCTTTTGTCACATTGTTGTAACTTTCATTCAGCCTCCCCCCTTCACCTTGACCACATCTGAACAGTGACAATATGTTTCTTGTTCCTCTCACTTTTCCCAGCAAGGATCACTGACTGCCTCAAAAGCTGAGAAAATACAAAGTGAGAGGCTATGTTTTTTTTCCTTTTCTTTCCTCCCTCTGCCCCCACCCCCCTTTCTCTGCAGCCATCATCACTACTATTTGGAGAGAATTTGGTTCAATTTCCATTTTAAACGCTGAATGTTTAAACTTTAGCTCCTAATGTCTTTCAGCGTACTGGGAAAAGACCTGGGCCCACCCCATCTTCCCCCCGTTTTTGTCCCACCAAATAAAAAATGAAAAGCTGCAGAATAATCTCAAATAATTTTACACACCACATCAAACTCCAAAATAACGAGAGCACTTCAATTTAGAAATGATTGGGGTTCGAGGCATATGAATCAGAGAGAGCTGTAAAATTATTAGAACACTACAGCACTTCTTGTAGGCATTTCAATTCAAAGGTGATCAGGGATTCTGGACTTGCAGAGCAATTTACTTGGCATTTGTAGGAAAGCCTCACTCTTTCAAACTGAAGCACTCGTAACAATATGAAGAACTTCAATAATTTTAAATTGCTGTATACCATACATGCCCAGAAATCCAATTTATTCTTTAAATAAAAACATTATAACTTCAGAAGTATGAAAGGCCCACCCACAACATAACAGCAATCTATCCTTTCCAATTCATATGTCAAATCAGTCTAGCTGTTATTTCTCTCAACCCAGCATTTTCTGACATGAGGAACTGGTGCAGACATTAGAGAAGTCCATTTATTTCTTTTAACCTTATCTTGCATGATTACTTTAAAATTATCTGTTTCTTCCTATACTCAGTGACCTTTGGAAGGGCTTCAGAGTTCAAGATGACTTGCAGTGTGTTTATGCTTCTTTCAAAATATATATCATATTTACTAAAAACAATGTTAATGGAATGTTAAGGAGACCACATATAATTATATATTCTAAGCCAAAAAATGTAATTCAGCTGGTGTTAAGGTTGTAAATAAGTTTAATTCATTGAAGGCAGGGAAATAGCAAAAATATACTGTATTGAGTTGTTCTGCAAAGCAAATTAACCTTGAAAGGGTAGGAAAGAAAGTTAAATTTTAAAAAATATTATAATTTAGAAATGCATGGAAATGATGAAAGAAAAGGAGTACTTGTGGCACCTTAGAGACTAATAAATTTATTAGAGCATAAGCTTTCGTGAGCTACAGCTCACTTCAATAATGCATCCGATGAAGTGAGCTGTAGCTCATGAAAGCTTATACTCTAATAAATTTGTTAGTCTCTAAGGTGCCACAAGTACTCCTTTTCTTTTTGCAAATACAGACTAACACGGCTGCTACTCTGAAACCTGGAAATGATGAGTTGAGCTCTCCCAAGTAATCTTAATTTTAGCCTCACCAACAGTCAAATTTACAGATGATGTGAAATTTCCATCTGTGTACTCGCAAAAAGAAAAGGAGTACTTGTGGCACCTTAGAGACTAACAAATTTATTTGAGCATAAGCTTTCGTGAACTACAGCTCACTTCATCAGATGTACTGGACACTAAGGGAAGAAAGACAAGACACCAAGAATGTTGTTTAACTAGGTCACAACTTTAAGTAACACATCTGGGAACACGGGAATTATGTCTCGTGTAGGTCATCCTTCCATTGCAATCTGTGCCACCTGGAGGAGGGCTGTCACTGGCTACCCACCCCGCTAATCTGGCTGGGACCCAACAATGCTGGGACCCTACTGATCTCCCCTCATATGAACGTTATATGCTCCTTGCTGCACCTGGCTTTGCATTCCCCAGCTTCTGTAAGAGATCATAGAATCATAGAAGATATGGGTCCCATATCTCAGGAAGTCATCTAGCACAACCCCTTGTTCAAAGCAGGACCAATACCAACTAAATCATTCCAGCCAGGGCTTTGTCAAGCTGGGCCTTAAAAACCTCAAAGGATGGAGATTCCACACCTCCCTGGGTAACCCATTCCAGTGCTTCACCACCCTCCTAGTGAAATAGTGTTTCCTAATATCCAACCTAGACCTCCCCCACTATAACTTCAGACCATTGCTTCTTGTTCTGTCATCTGCCACCACTGAGAACAGCCGAGCTCCATCCTCTTTGGAACCCCCCTTCAGGTAGTTGAAGGCTGCTATCAAATCCTCCCTCACTCTTTTCTTCTGAAGACTAAATAAGCCCATTTCCCTCAGCCTCTCCTTGTAAATCATGTGTTCCAGTCCCCTAATCATTTCCATTGCCCTCCGCTGGACTCTCTCCAATTTGTCCACATCCCTCCTGTAGTGGGGGGCCCAAAACTGGACACAATACTCCAGGTGTGGCCTCACCAGTGCCGAATAGAGGAGAATAATCACTTCCTCCAATCTGCTAGCAATGCTCCTACTAATGCAGCCCAATATGCCATTAGCCTTCTTGGCAACAAAGGCACACTGTTGATTCATACCCAGCTTCTCGTCCACTGTAATCCCCAGGTCCTTTTCTGCAGAACGGCTGCTTAGCCAGTTGGTCCCCAGCCTGTAGATTCTTCCATCCTAAATGCAGAAGATGCTTCTTCTAATCCAAATTCCACTTTATCAGGGAAAAGTACCCCCTACTGATTGATGACCTGCACCTGGGCACCTGCCACAAGGAATCACCAGCAGTTTGCTTGGTGCCTCCCCCCATCTCTGGTGGATTTCCAATTTGTTCACCATTCCTTCCCTAATAGCAGTCAGAGTCATAGATCCACTTCTCAGTCGAAGAGGTGTACCATCTTTCCCATGATTAACTCAGACAATGGATACGCAATTTCATGATAAGCAAATCATCAACCTTTCCCTCTTCAGTTTTATCCTCCAGTTGATTTACCCCTCTTGTGGCCTGGTCCACCTGTTAAAGTCTTGTGGCGCTCCTGCCAGACCCAGGTTGACCAAGGTATTAACCACCCTGCTCCCTCAGGGGCTCCATTCACCCACCCTAATGGAGGATAGGTCCATCAATGCCTATTAGCCAAGATGGTCAGGGACCCACCCTATGCTCTGGGTGTCCCTAAGCCTCTGACTGTCAGATGCTGGGACTGGACAACAGGGGCTGGATCACCAAATAATTGCCCTGTTCTGTTCATTCCCTCTGAAGCATATGGCATTGGCCACTGTCAGACACAGGATACTGGGCTAGATGAACCATTGGTCTGACTCAATATGACTATTTTTATGTTCAACCCAGCCAAGGAGAAATCACCACTGGCAGAAAACATCCACTCATTTTCTGTTGTGTGTACTGCCGCTGGGCTTCCCACCACCTGTGCTCTGCACTGCTGCCATTACTCCCTCAGTCATGATCCCACAGTGATTTGCAGCCAGTCCTTGCTATGACCCTGCTGATCACCCTGAGGATATTGGGGACTCCTATCCCTGCATGGGACATGGGGTGGGTACAAGGCTACATGTAATCTTGGGAGACTCCTCTGTTGCCTTCATCCATATCTCACAAGTGGTTTGTCCATTTTATACCAGATTTGGCCTACTTTCTGCTACACGCAAAATCTGACAGGCAATTTTTTTTTGAATGTCACTGGACAGTACAATTATCAGGCTTATAAAAGGAGAACCAGCTGTATCTGCATTATTAAACTATATATGTAATCAGAAAAAATAGGATTAGAAAATACAAAAAGTTGCTGTTGGTACCTTAACTTCTGCATTTCCTGACTTTTCTGATTTTAACTTCAGTCTTGAAACTGCAATAAAGCAATTTTCCTCATTTCTTTGTTGTTTGAGAAAAAGAACTAATGTTAGCATTTAACTTTGAAGTTCAGACCTCATTGAGGTGAATAGTATGGGTGAAAGGTGGTTTTCCACATTTTATGCAGCATTTTCTGTAAGATTGTGTTAACAAGGCCTGTGACACTCTGCATCTCAAAGTAGCACCCTGGAACCCTCATATTTACCACCGTGATATCATTATGATGTTTTCATACAAATTATACCTCGTGAAGTATGATTTTAAAAGTCTTGATCTGCTGAACATTAATATCCTGTTGGACTGTGTGTATTATCATTGTATGTGAAGTTATGAAGAATTGCTATATGTGTTACTGAAATATGTTGTGAGGTTGGAGACACCCAACAACCAGCCTTTCAGTTACAACAAAGTAGTAGCCATCAATAGCCAGATGGGTGCTTAATGGCCCATCAACATGCAATCCACTATCTCAGAGGCTTCTCGGAGAAGGCAGGGGGGCAGACTAACACACATCACAACATGAATCTTCCTAGCAAGCTGGAAGAAGGTATAAAAAGAGAGACAGTGACATCATCACTTGGCCTCTCTTCTCCCCTCCACCCCACCCCCACCTCAATACTGGAGGAAAAAAAGATTTTGAACTGGGGAAGAGCAGTCCCAGGCTGGAAAGGGGGTCCAGTCTGTGTACTGAGGAACAGTAACCTGCTTGTAGCATCCCTTAGGGTGAGAAAAGCTGTTAGACAATTTCTTGGTTAGACTAAAAGTTTAGGATTTAGAATGCACTTTTACTTTTTACTTTCTTAAGGTACCTATCTCTGACCTTTATGCGTACCCCTTATAATCACTTAAAATCTATCTTTCTGTAGTTAATAAACGTATTTTAATGTTTTATCCTTACCAGTGAGTTTGTCTAAAATGCTTGAGAAATCTCAGCTCAGGTTATAAAGGCTGGTGCATGTCCACTTCCTATGAAGAAGTGGAGAACAAGGTAATGAACTTATACTGGCCAAGCTTCCGACCATTGCAAGATGGTACAGTTCTGGGGTGCAAGACTGGGGAGCTGGAGGAATTGGCTGGAGACTCTCTATTGTTGGTTCATGAGTGGCTGGGAGACCATTTATGTAACTCAGTTGGGTGTGTCCCTCCCTGTGGATGATTGTGTAAGTGCAGTGCCTGTCAGAGGCTTGTGGCTTGACATCAGCATCACGGATGAGGGATATCCAGGCTGGTGGGTTTTGGAGGGCTCAATGGTCCCACAGTCCAGGTTGCACCCCAGGGACCCTGTCATAAAGACACACATCTGTGCACACTGTAACAGCTGTATCTTTGCAATAGCCACATTTAGAAGCTATTATTTTTAATGAAAGCTTCTAAAAGTGGCTATTGTTGCTAGGGTGACCAGACGTCCTGATAAAATTGGGACTGTCCCAATATTGAGCAGTTTGTCCCACATCCTGACTGAAGTACGGTCGGGATGCCATTTGTCCCGATATTTTGTTTTGGACGCATCTTTTTTTTTTCCCTTAGGCGGCGGCGACAGGCAGGGGGATCACTTTTTCAATTGGTTTACACTCACCCGGTAAGTCCGGGTCTTCAGCAGCACTTTTCAGCAGCAGCCACTTCAGTTGCTGATAGGCTTCGGTGGCATTTCAGCGGCAGATACTTCTTTCTTCACCAGCAAGATTTATTTCCCGCCGCCAAATGTGCCGGGTGAGTGTAACAATTGAAAAGGCGCTCCCCATGCAGTGATCTCGATATTTTGTATTGAGCATCTGGTCACCCTAATTGTTGCACAAAAACCTGCAGAAACCTAAAATCACAGCATCATACAGATCAATTTCCTCTTGCCCTGATGTTGAAAACGAGTTTTATTTCAGAAGTTTCTGTTTCCTGTATTCAGTGAGACACATAAAATTTTCCTTTATGCACACTGTCCCTACAGCAATCTGAAATCAGCAACTCCAGTGCTTCCCTAAAGTCTCTAGCCAGGACAGGAAGGGAAAATAGGCAGTAATCTCAAAGGCATCAGAGCTGAACAAGTTCTGTAACATCTTACTAGCTACCATCCTTCTAGGGCTCATCTTGACCTGCTACCAAGTATTAGAACCCAGCTTGCCCTGTCCTAACTAGAGTTTTAAAAAACATGATAACGTGTTAAAAATACACCTTTTTATCCTAATGTGAGCAGGTTTTGAAGTACCAGATGTAACATTTTATTAACTTAATTTTTGTTTTAAAATGTTTAACCAAACTAAGAGAAAAGCAATAACCTTCAATGAAGGCCAGGTGCCTCTAAGTTACAAATGTCAAACATCAGTTGGTTTAGCTGTAGGTCTATTTAAAAAGCACAGTTTTCCTCTTCGTTTTGTTTAAACACAAATGGCAATACAGTATGTTTTATACCACTCCATAATTTTTTTTTAAGTTTTAAACACTTCCATAATCCAAAAATGGCTGAAAGGATTTTGCTTAAGCTTTCCAAACAAATATTCTTCTACAAAGAGCAAGCTTGGAAAATTACAATTGCAGCCCATAGCGCAAAAATTGAACAAAATTATGAATGTATGGAATATACATATAATATTTGATGCTGTGGTGTGGTATAAAGGAAATATTGTCATGAGTTTGGGATGACACCACTACTGATGAGAGATATTAGTATGCTGTGAGAGGGTTTCTTGTTGTTTTTGTTTGTTTTAATTTAGCTTTATTCAAAAAGTGTGATGAAGACTTTTTTCTGTTGGAATATAGTGATTTTCCCCCACCCCCAATCTTCCATTACACAGAAATCCAAAACAATATTTTCCTCAAGCTTACAAAAAAAATATCCACACACCAATGAACACTTGTGAATGAAGACCAAGCATGGAACATTTCAGCTAAAAGGTGAACATAATAAGAGTGTGATATAGGAATTTATAATGAAAAGCATTTGCAGCCTTAACTAAAATGGTCAGTATGTAATACATCATGCCAATAAAATATTTCTACTTTTCTGGGCAACATTTTCCTCACCAAATTAAATGTATTCAAAGTCCATTTTTCAGTCTCTCTTCAAATGATTTTAAAATTAGAGATAAACTAAATGATATTCCTGACAGATTTTTTCATACTCTCTTTTCATAAATGATGTAAGCACCTAGAAGAAAATAAGGTGATAAATAACAGTCAACATGGATTTATTAAGAATAACTCATGTCAAAGCAACCTAATATCCTTTAACAAGGAAACAAGCCTTGTGGATGGGGGTGAGGGGGAGCGGTAGATGTGGTATATCTTGACACTAGTAAGGCTTTTGATATCTCACATGACCTTCTCATAAACAAACTAGGGAAATATACTCTAGACCAAACTACTATAAGGTGGATGCACAACTGGCTGGAAAACCATACTTAGGGTAGTTATTAGTGGGTCACAGTCCAGCTGGAAGGACATATCAAGTAGGGTCCCACAGGGATCAGTCCTAGGTCTGGGTCTATTCAATATATTTTTGTAATGATTTGGACAATGGCATAAAAAGAGTACACTTATGAAGTTTGCAGATGATACCAAGCTGACAGGGGTTCAAGTACTTTGGAGAATGGGATTAGCATTCAAAATAATCTTGACAAACTGGAGAAATGGTCTGAAATAAATAGAATGAAATTAATAAGGACAAATGTGAAGTACTGTACTTAGGAAGAAATAATCAATTGCACAAATACCAAAAGGGAAATGACTGCCTAGGAACAAGTATTGCAGAAAAGGATCTAGGGGTCATAGTGGATCACAAACTACATATGAGTCAACAATGCAATACTGTTTAAAAAAAAGCAAACACCATTCTGGGATGTATTAGCAGGAGTGTTATAAGTAGAACACAAGAAATAATTCTTCCACCCTATTCCTCACTTAAAAAGGCATCAGCTGGAATATTATGTCCAGTTCTGGGTACCACACTTCAGAAAAGATGTGGACAAATTATAGAAAGTCCAGAGGAAAGCAACAAAAATGATCAAAGATCTAGAAAACATGAGCTAAGAAGATTAAAAAAATTGGATTTGTTTAGTCTGAAGAAGAGAAGAATAGGGGTGGGGGGGGGACATGAAAAAGTCTTCAAATATGTAAAAGGTTGTTATGAAGAGGTAGGTAATAAATTGTTATCCTAAACAACTGAGGACAGGACAAGAAGTAATGGACTTAAATTGCAGCAAGGGAGACTTAGGCTAGACAAAAGCTTCTGAACTGTAAGGATAGTTAAGCATTTGAAGATATTACTTAGGGAGATTGTGGAATCTCCATCAGTGTAGGTTTTTAAGAATAGGTTAGACCAACACCTGGTAGGGATGGTTTATATAATATTTAATCCTACCTCAGTGCAAGGGTCTGGACTAGATGACCTATCAAGATTCCTTCCGATCCTACATTTCTATGATTCTTTGTTAACTTTGCTTTTTGTCAGACTACAATTTTTTTTGCCTCTAGGCTAAATATAATAATTTGCATTATTGTGAACAGCTTCTCATCTAGAGAGCTCAAAGTATTTTTCAATGATGGGTAAGCATTACTGTTCCCATATTTCAGGAGGAGAAACTGAGTCAGAACAAAATTATACAAAATTACTGCTTTTTTGCATCCTGCTTAGTCCTAAAAACATTATTAGCACAGACCTTTGCAGAGCTGGGACCCTCAAGAGCAATATACATATACATGCTCACAAATGCCCTTTGTGTCTACTGGTTACACCAAAAAAGGCAGTATAAAATGTTTTTGATATGCCACATACAAACATTCACTATCTCATGTAAAAATACCAATAATTGACATTAAGAGGGAATATGCAGTGATACAGTATTTGAAAATTGAATGTATAATTTTTATATAGGCCTGGGGGGATAATTACGCACATTTTTTCTCTTTACATTTTGATTTTCTATTTTGAAATATTAATAACCTTATTTTTTTATTTAAAGTATAGGCCAAAAGATTTACATTTTGCAGTCTCTGGGTGAAATCCTTGCCCCACTGAAGTCAGTGGCATAACTCCAGTTGAGTTCAATGGGGCCACGATTTCACCTTCAGTCATAGACTAGACTAAGGATATATTTTCAGTAAGGTCTGAGGCATTAGATACTAGTCAGTCCTATTATTAAACAAAACTTCCCAAGTCTAACTCTTCCTACTCCATAATAGCAATGAACCCCACGGGTATAATTTTGCCATTCCCTTTTGTCATATCCATAAGCTGACCTTATAAAGAGAAATGTGAAGCACTTTTATTACTATTATCAAGGAAAAAGAGGATGATTAGAGAGACAGAAAGAGGAGTGTGGGGCAGCTGTTAGCAAGTCAGGTGGTGAGTACGAAAGGTTTTATAAAGGGAAAAATGTTACAAATGGAAGGGAGTAAAGGTGCTTTGTTAACTGGGATGCTTTGTTACTGGATGCAGTGCTTGCTCCCTGGAGATGTGGAGGACATGGCAAGTGCGAGGTGATCTCATTATTGTCACTAAGGATGGGGAATCCAAGTTTTATGGTAGCTGAAAGGAAATTCTGGTGAGGATGTTTTTTACTAGCAAAAAGGGTACCCATATCAGCCCCCTTTCTCCCAGTGATATTCTAGGCTTCTGTTACAATGCAGTCACTTTCCCTGCATTATCACACTTGACAGAACCTCCCTGTGCTTTAGGTTTGCAAGGTAGCACTCTACAGGCCCCTATTTGGGCCTCCATTTCCCCTCCCACACTTTGTCTTGCCTAGGTTGTAAGCTCACACATGATCAAGTCTGGCATTCCAAATACTGGGTTTGCAAAATATATAGTGCCCCAGGCTTCAAAGCATGCAGCACACGATCCAGCCTAAGGACCTCTAAGCCCCCCTGTATTTTTAAGACACAGAGGAAGAAGAGAACTGCTGAGGGGACAATGCAGAGGGAAGATTATAAATTCGGAAAGGTCTGCTGAATAGTTGAAACAGTTTCAGTATATACAGGCAGGGCACTGGAATGGCCCACAGTACTAGGAGTTTTCTGGTAAATTGAGAGAATGTCTAGGCTACCCATTTGGTCTGTAACAATTTTAAATGTGTTAATGTATGGGATCTAGAAGAGCAAATGTTCAGTAAGTGTATCTGGAAATCAGGCCCCTCATTTAGGTGCCTATTTAGCTGCTTAACTGTAGAGACCCATCTTTGAAAACTTGATCATGAGGTTTTTAATCATCATAAAACATGAATGAATCTAGAATAAAGGTTGAAAGCAATGATGTTATATCCGTTAATTCCTCTCTAAAAAAATGCATGTGTTTATTTGCACCTTACATGCCACTATGTGCCTTCTAAATCCTGCACATATGGCTGTATCTGCCCACATGGAAATCCTCAATCTTTCTTTATGGACTTTTCCTATGATACACTTCCAAATGTGTAAAGGAAGATGAGAGACAAGATGTCTCTCAGACAAATATATTATTTTTAACTACTCAGTTGTACCTACTTACACGTTCCCAAGGCCATGCCTCTCAAGATGTTTCTACTGAGAATTTCTTCATTGTATGTATCCTACATACAGGGTTCAGAGATTGATGCCCTTAATGCAAAAATACAACAAATGTAAATACAGGTTCTGTTAAGCTCCATGTTATCCTTTGAATACGAGGGATTATATAACTGTTCTTTCCTTGAAAGTATTTATTATATACATTAACTCTTTCAAGGAAAGATCAGTTAATTTTTCCATCTATTTACAGTAAACCTTAAATCCGTTTAAGGTAAACCTCATCTATAATATTAATAAAGACAAACAGTCTCTGGCTGCTTTGGTGCATATATAAAGTGCCTTCAGAATTGTTTTTTTAAATAATAAACCACCAAATTATCTGTCATTCATAGCTAAAAAACTGAACAAAACTAAAAGAATCCAAAAGAACTGACAGACAAAATGCAGCTGAACTGAACTTGCATGCCAATTTTCAGCACAATTTGATTTATTTTAGTTTATAGACATGTGCCAATCTAACGTTTTGTACACTTGAATTTGTAAATTACCAGAGATGGTCCAAAAAACATTGAACAATGTTTTAATTGAAAGTTGGCCATTTTACTAAATCAAAAATTTTCAGGAAAAAACATTTAGTTTTGCTTTTCACTTACATTTTTGTCAATTAAATTTGAAACTGAAAAATCAGGCCCTTTTTTCCTTTTTTATTATTCAATTTGTCATTTCTTCATCCTCTCTCTGTCCCACCCCGTCCTTTTTCAGTGACAAAAATTATAAAAGAAGGGAGAAATGACAGGGGTAGGGAGAGTAAAGATAAAGGGGTGAGGGAAAGAGGAGAAAACGAAAATAAAATTCAAAATTTCAAAAACAAAATTATTATATTTTCCTTAAAAAATAAAATGAAAAATCATTCCTTTTCAAGACCTGCAGAATGGAAATGACTTCAAAATGTTAAGTGAAAAACGTTTCCATATATTTTCCAGCTCTGTAAAGAAATCAAAAAAATTCCTCTTCAATGAAAGACAACATTTAAAATCCCCCCATTTCACCATAAAAAATTCCCCTCGGCCACTCACAGCAACTGAACGCATACTGACAGTAAACCTTGGGTAAAGAGATGTACTGAAATCAACATTCAGGCTCTATTGGACCAATGTGAGAAGAGAACTCCAGAGATGAAAGTAAACATTAAGAACAACCTTCCACCAGTTCTCTCCCATGTATGGACCAGGATCATACAATCATAGAAGTGTAGGACTGGCTGCTCAGGAGTTCTTTTGCTCCTTTAAGGAGTAAATTCCTCTCTTGACATTAGAATAAATTTCTCTGTTGCTCTGTAAGAAGATCAAGCAATTTGGATCCAATTCAGACCCAATATAAATGGGTGCAGCTCATGTTGACTTCAATGACCTTTGGTTTTAAGGGTGAAATACATCCTTCTCTTTTAAATATATTGATGATTTCAACAACAAAGATACTGTCTGGATTCTCTAGTCTGCTAAGGCCACTTTTCCTGGCTTATGGAAAGTGGCCTTAAATCAGCCAAAGGTTCCAATACAGAATTCCCCCCGTGTAAGGGTAATCTCTCTTAATTCTGCCAGCTCTGCCTCATCATTGCTGCCTTCTACACCCTGTAAAAAGGGCAGGAAGGGAAATCCTGGCAACAAGTTCTATAATACCTGATTCTTTCTGGTATAATAGACTGTAAGCCAGCAACATGAGCTAGAGCAGAAATATTATTATTCCTCCTCCTACTGTGACTAGGTGGCTCTGAATCCAGAAGCCACAACCAGCTCTTTGCAGCTGACCAGCACCATTACATCTGAGCCTCTGTGTCCAGACTACCATGCACAAATGTGTTAAGTGCTCAGCACCCAACAACCCTTAAGGAGAAGACTGGGACTTGTTGGGTGCTAAGTTCTTTTGAAAATTTGACTCCAGTTGTGGGTACTTAGTACTCTTGAAAAT